>NW_008687594.1:9167-33610 GCF_000695815.1 Acanthisitta chloris | reverse complement strand
TGTATATGTGTATATATATATATACAGATCAGCCTCAACAGATATAAATGGAATGTAAATGAATCTATAGAGTAGCCTTGCCACAATCAAAATACAGATGAAATCCAGTTATCAATTAACAAATTACTTATGTGGATAATCATATGAATTATTTGAACTTCCAAACGATCTCGCTAGCCACTCCAAATCCTTTGTCCCTGTACTAATTCTGCACATCAAAGTACTGCTTTTAAACAAAACTACAGACTAAAAAGACAAGCCTCTGACTTAAGACTGTGTCCTGTTTCATATATCAGGAAGCTACAGAATTACAGGGACATGGTTCAAAACTTGCATTACATTTAATTTGGAGAGGTAAAGAGTTCTGAACACTGCACAGAGCCTTAAATCCTCATGTGCACCCACAGGCAAAATTTTGTGTGGGTAGATAAAAGCAAACTCTCTTACGTAATTCCTTGCCTACGTGACGTTCTCCAGCACTCTTTATAAGCAAAAGAAACAGTTTTTTGCTCTTGTGTTTCCTCCCTACATCCTAAATTTGCTCCTGCCTATTTTCCCAGCCATCATCAGCTGGTTTTGAGCTCTAAATTTCTATCCACCTAGGGCAGCACTCAGCTCACCAAGCATATTTCACCTGTGCTTTTTGGCAGGATTCAGTTCTAAGCTGGTGTCTGACACAGCGGATCAGCATATTAACACATGAACCCTGTTCACACTACGGTGTGATTTCTAGCCTCTGTCTCGCAGCCAGTTTGCAGAGTCTGTTGTTCCAGATAAAAGGTGCTGCTCTTCAGAGAGATTATGTTGAGGCAAAGGGAGCAGCTCTCCAAACTAATATAGCAGAGGGGCACACAGGGTATTTTTTTAGAGCTGTACAAAGGAGTTACAAACCTAAATCCTGAAAGATTAAAGACAAAGACTGAGCTGCACTCAGTTATCAAATGATGCTTCTCTACATATAAGCAACTTTCTGATTCTAATTAATTTCACACCTTTAAACACCAGTTAAAATGTTTCAAACCAGTATTTTGCATTCCTTTTGTGTATTTTATTTTTGCTTAGAGCACACGGTATTTTTCCTGTATATTCTGTGGATTAAATATTTTGCAGTGTGACCAAAGGAATCTTTCTGAATCAGTTTCACTAAAGACTTGTTTATGCAACTTTGCAGGTCTGTTTAGGAAATGAATTTCCAAGAATAAAATTGTTACTGCTTTCAATCTCATAATTGTAATACATCTTATACCAGTTCTAGCCAAGATAACTTCCCTTTCATTTGAATGAAAGCAGTAGGGAATTTATCAAGATTTCTTATTCTCCAGGTTGACTTCAGTGTTATTGGCCAGCAGAGCTAACAGTGCCCACGGAAACTCGTAAGCTTGTAAATCCAGAAAGTCTTTTTTTTCCTATATTGCATTAACTAGAAAACCATTAATTGTTTTCTTTCAATGCAGGTGGCAAGAAGGCAGGTGTTAGAGAAAATAAAGGCCTAATAGAAGAGACAAGAGAAATTTGTTGAATGAAACAATGAGTAGGAAAAGGTATTAATTACTGCAACACACCAGCTCTTTTCTTATTTTTCCTTTTTTAATTACTCTGTGGTAAATAATTCCTTTCCTTGACTTGATTTTATCATCTTATCTCTATTTCTCATTTAGATATTAACCAGTTACTCTGGTTTTATATGAGGATCAGCATTCTTTCTACCAGTCTGTCTTTACTGCATTTCTCTTTCAGTTCTAAAGTCAATAGAACTGCTGATCCAAGCAATATTCAAAGGTGACTGATGACCATTTTATATGAAGGATATTTGTCTTTTATGAAAAGTTATATGCGCTAGGTAATAGATAAACCCACAGAAACAATTATGCATGGCATATTAAAAACTCAAATATTCCAGTTTTCAAAACAATGTTATCTGATCTGAATGTAGGTACTGGGACAACTGAACAAAGCCACCTGACTGTTGTCCATGCCACAGGTCTTCCTTCCTCATTACTATATTTGTACTCACTCCAGAACAGACCACTGCTGCTGTGAACAAAACCCATTAAACTAAGCTGGCTAGACGTTGCTCCAGTGTCCTTCAGGAGGCAGGCCATCTCCTGGTAGGGAGAACAGGAAATGGCTAACAGAAATCTCTGAATACAGGTCTGAGAGTGTCCATAGTTCTGGGTTTGTATTTTAGGACAGCACCTGTTTGAACTGCAGTTCTTAAGGACACTGAATGAGGAAATGACCTGGATCAGTGCTATCACCAAACACGTATTTAAGTAAACAGAGTGAGAAATAGTCATATCATAATATTTCTTGGTGCACATCTGTGTGACAAGAGGTTTCTTGTTTTCTCTAAGCAATAGCAGAAATCAAGAACAACTAAATGCAAACCAGTGTAGTTACACAGTGCACAACTCCTTATTGGGTCTAAGGCTGCTCACTCAGGAACTGATTCAACATGAGCATTGAGCAGAACACTGCATCACGACATATCAAGAGATGCTGACAGCAACTGGGTTTGTGCAGTTCTTCAAGGCCTCAAAACTATACCTTCTTTATTGCTTAACTACTACATAATCTGCACCATTTCCAAATCCTCTGATAAAGACATGAAACAGATCTTATATGTTCCTATAACCAAGTCCCTAATCAGACTACTTCCTCATCTGAAGGATGAACATTAGGCTGATTATGCAATTCCCATATTTAGATTTTTTTATTTAACTGTGATTAGTATTTATGTGAGTCCAAATATGAATGAGACTATTAATCTTCCCCAAAGTTCAGCCGCTCAAGTGTAGGTATATGTCTCACATAGTGCCTCTCAAATTCTGTCTCACCCATCTCCACACAGAAGACTGATAAGACAATAACATATTATCTCTCGTGTGTGTACAGTTCTTGTGCACATGCACCTTATGAAGGCTCCTTTAAACAAAGTAAAAAAGGCAAGTCCTTTAGAGACACTCACACACATTTAACAATTCTATAAGGCTAAAAAAGGTAATAAATTTGTGAAAATGTAGTAGCAAAACTGAGGAGAAAAAAAAGCTGAAGTAAAAATCAGTAGAGCACTCATTGAGGGAGGTCAGATGGCTCCAGTGATGATGTTAAATGAACAATTTTTAAAGTTCATCAGAAGCTAAAGTGATAAATAGGAAGGTTTAACGTAGAGTTAAGATGTGTAACTGGAGCTAGGGAAATATTTAGGCATAAAAAAGACAGCACCGGTGATTTATCCCTAGTTGTCATTAGAAGAGGACAGAGACAATCCCCCAGAGTAAGAAAACCTTGAGTAACCTGTCAGGAAGAACAATGGAGAGAAGGTCAGAAAAGAACAGAAAACACAAGCAGAGACAGACTGGGAAAGAACAGAGGCAGAGTTGGATTTGGGACAGATCAGGTGAATTAGCCAGTGAAGGTGACACAGGATGCGGTATTACGGTCTTGTCTCCTGGAACAAGACAATAGTCTTGCCACAGCAGTCTGAAAACCTAGACAGTGTCAAGTAGGCACCTGAATTAATAATGAAGCTTTTAATCAGATAGAAGTAGCCAAAAGATATACATTGTCTTAGAGCTCAATGTAGAAACCTTCAGCCCTTTCTCAGTATGAGGTTCTTGTGGCCAACTTGGAGACAGTGTTCCTACTTTTTGGCTACTTTTAAGGATAGATATAAATCAGAGGCCCTTCCTATTGTGAAGACAGCTTATAAATAAAAATTCGCCCACAAGTAGTCCATAAAACTCCTTCTGGGAAGCTGATCCACAGACTTACAGACCTGCTGGTCTGAAATCCTCTTCTCACTTCCAATTAATTCTTGCACTAGCACTGCCCTTTAGCTTAAATAGCTCTTCTCCCTGCTGCAAGTGTCTATCCATATTCCAGTGTATTCACTGAAGCAAATGCACTGCCAAGTACCAGCTGCTGTGCAAGCATGGGTCTTTGCAGGTTCCAGCTAGGGATGTCAGAACCTAACAACCACTTTTACTTTGTCCAGTTCAGCATGTCAGTAAGGGACCTGTGGCACAGAGCCTCAAAGCTCTAAGCCTCTAAGACTATGTCTGAAAACAGATCTGTTCCTGGGAGCTGATACACTCCAGTTAGCAGTTTCTCTGATACACAACGTAAGATAGTAGAAGGCAAGGGACTTTCAGTGAGAAGGTGGGGGTAATTTAGAATGACTTTGATAGTTTAGTTCATCAACCTGTAAGTCATACCACAAACCCTTTTGTTCTTCCTGACTTTCTCTTGGGTGAAGAAAAAATGAATGGGAGATTGAGATCTAAGTGTTAAGGAGGATCTAGGCATAATTTTCCTCTGATTTGTAATGGTACTTTACTGGAACCCAGTGCATGTGTCTCATGAGGGGGATTGCTATGCAGTCCATCAAATGAACAAGAAAGATGCCCACAAAGCTGCAGCCCACAAATATTCAACTGCTGTTGTTAGAAGAAATGTGCTTTCTCCCACTTTGGAATGTATGCAGTTACCTGATTTTTCAAGGATCTTCTATAGTAGCAGTGAGATCCCTCAAAGCCAGTATGCCCATTGAGCACAGCATCAATGAAAGATCAAATCCAAATTGTTGACATTCTAGAGCTCTAAATTAATAAGGAAGAAAGTTTAGACATAAGAAACACATTTTGACTTGTTTTCACACTTCTTTTTTTGTATATGTTTGTATACAACTGCATAGGCAGTGAACATGCACATAAGTCCTCTTTTTAAAAACAAGTCCTTTGTCCTCCTCTTTTTAAAAACAAGTCCTTCATCTGTGTGGCTATTTGTATTACATGTTTTACTCATTCAGATTAATCCTACAGTTTTATTTCATTCTCCCGTGCTTTCCTGGCCATTACACCCTCGTGCTACTCTTTAATATATTTTAAGGATTAAAATATTATTTTGTTAATCTAATAATCACTATAGGCTTTCAGTTATCTTTTTGTAACCTTCCTAAGAATTTTGTTTTCATAAATAAATGTACTTTCCCTGAAAAGCACAAGATTGGCAGCACTTTAAACTCAATATTCAGCCCACATTCGATTAAGCCTGTGTGCTCATGTGTGTTCTGGAGGGTACACCACCAGGAGCAAAAGGCTAATTCATTCTTCAAGCTTATTCAGTCCTTGGCCTTTCTACTGATACTTCCAACAAGGATGCCAATTAGCACTAATTAAAGTAGTGGATTTTGTGATACGGAACCCTTTACTAGAAACCAGACTGACATCATCCACTCTTTTCACAAAAGACATGAAACAGCTGTTAAATGGTAACTCCTAGTTGCACTCTCATAAAGAAAAAGCATGGATTTCATTTGGGTATGGACAGAAAACTACAAAAAAGGAAGATTGAAAAGAGTTGTCTATGAAATGCTATATAGCATAGTTTTGCAGAATGCATTTTTAAAATAAACTGATTTTTTTAAAAAAGGCTACAGAAAATGCATAAATCTGTATCAATCACATGTATTTTTTTAAGCAGTATCCATAGTATGATATTAGTTTTATCCTCATGGAATTAAATAGAAGTTTTCCATGTGAGTGAAGCAGTCAAGCCTCTTTGTCAGCAAAATTATGCAAGAAACTGCACAAGGCAAACTTTTTTCCTTGGGTAGTTGACAAGTTGAGCCAAGGAGAAAGCAGTCCCTGTGTGTGTATTTGTGTGTTCAGATTTATGCCTCTTTTTCAAAAAATAAATGCAGAGAAATAAAAGGTTTAATTTTTTTTTTTTAACACACATACGTGTCTGTCGGTCTGTCACAGAATCATAGAATCATAGAATCAGAATCGTCTGGGTTGGAAGGGACCTTAAACATTATCTAGTTCCAACCCCTCTGCCATGGGCAGGGATGCCACCCACTAGACCGGGTTGCTCAGGGCCCCATCCAAGATGGCTTTCAACACTTCCAGGGATGGGGGATCCACAACTTCCCTGGGCAACATCTTTCTGTTTTTCTGTCTATCATGTCAGCTAAAGCACAGAATGTATCCTTGAACATTTTACAGTGCAAACTCTGAAAACTCTACTTGTATTTCCAATTGCCTGCAGCAACACTATAACCATACCACATTGCCAGTTCTTTTAGTCTGTAAATGTGTATATATTGTTAACACTGCTCTTCAGCACAAATAGTGTGGTAGGTTGACAACACCCACTTAGATGGTCTTGCACTCCCCCTCCTCATAACAATGAGAGAATCAGATAAAAAGTAACATGGGTTGAGATAAGGACATGGAGGTCACCTAACAATTGCCATTTATTGTCAATTAAAGAAACAAAACAAAAAACTAAAATACCTTCCCTTCACCTCCCCATTCTTTCCAGGCTCAACTTTATTTCGTCATTTCAGACTCCTCTACTCCCTGTTGCTCCCACGTGGCCCAAGGAGCACAGTGGGATGAGGAAGCAGGGGTGGGCTCAATCTGTAACAGCTCTTCTCTGCCACTTGGCTGATGGGCTCAGCTGTGTCCTGCAGTAGGTTCATTGTGGAGCCACCTGGCACTGGCACAGCAGATCCTGAACACTTCCCACAGAGGCCACCCCTGCAGCCCCCTCACCAACACCTTGCCACCTACACCCAATACACATTGCTAAAGATGTTGATTGTCCTTTACAGGCTTGAGAGATACTTGACACTGACTGCACTATGCAGCCCTACCTTCAGTTTAGAAAGACCTGACATATTTACCTCCCAGTAGAGATCACAACACTTGGCACTGTTGATAAGACTTGGAGTCTTTACCACCATCACAATAAAACCTGGCTGAGTAACATTATGGTCTTTACTTAAAGGAATTGTTCCTTTTTAGATACCAAAGACCTCGATAACAATAAAGCTGATGAAGTCTACGCAGCATTTGATTTTTATCTTTATTTGTTGTCTTTTAACAGATCTTCCTCACCATGTCTTTTAGACAAAGTTACACCAACATAACTGCTAAAAACTACGTCAGCCTCTGCAATACTCCTACAGTAGCATCTGTGAGCTAAGGGCAAAAAAGATTAAACATTGTATTCTGGCCTTCTTAAAAAAATAGATTCCATAAGCAAAAAAAGAGACATGCTAGAATCACCATGGCTTGTAGTACTTCAGTGGAGCTTCTAGCACATTATTTGCATTTCTTAAATAATAAAAACAGTGTTTTCTGTGACATGTGAAGTGCTCTAGACTTCTGCCAAAACAAATTGACTCTTGCTTAACATTTTATTGGTATTAGACAGATGTGCTGAACTAGTTAGTTCACAGACTTGTTTGTTATTCTTTTAACCATAGATTAGATGGATAATCACATAAAACCAGTAAATTCCCTGTAACACCTTAAAGGTTCCCTACATAAACAGTGCTTACTACTATAATACTCACTGTTATGCCGGCTGGGAGAGCTAGGATAAATTAAAACAAGTGAGGTTTACGTTATGTTTCAGGTAATCACTACATTTCTTACTCACTGAAATTTGTAACTTCATCCAGACAGTTTTGTAACATCCTAACAAATATTTTCACATTAAAACGCCAACCCAGATGAGGCCACACTCAGGAAACAATCCCTGGGGTGGAAAAGAGGGTCATGGCATAGACTTAACCATCTGCCAAAGTGGATTTACAGTGTCTACAGTTAGCTAAGTTATTCACTGCAAATATACTCTGTGTGGAAAAATAGCCTCTTTTTTTTCTGCCATGCAAACTGACCTTGACCCTACCAACAGTGTTCTGTATTCATAAATCTTATCAGAGAGATTCTTAACAACAATTTCATCCCTAGATTGTTCTTGAAATGTACACTGTGAGGAATAAACAGCTGACAGTGGTCATCTAGGTCACACAGCAGCAGCTCAGTGCCCTGCCTAGAGAAGGAACAGAACCAATACTATACGGCTATGGCCATCAGCCATCTGACAGTAGTAATGAGAACATGGTACAAAGAAAGTCCACCAGCAATGCATATGCTAAATCTGTTCACCAGATACATTTGTCAAATAGTTTTGAATAACTAAAAAAATCGAGAAAAATCTGTTCATACACAATTCACGAAGAGGGAACGAAGACAAATTTGCCAAGCAAATTGTTTGCTATGCATAGATATCCCAGCTGTCCTCATTAGCTTACTTATCCTGTTTAAATCTCCCCTGCACTCCTACCTTCTTGCTTAGTTTACCTAATGTCATCCCTTCCTTTATCATGCCATGTTTTCTCATAGGCAGGGTCACATCTCCATCTGAAAAACTCATTCTTCCACTGACACTTATTTTAGTTGTCTCTTTTTTCTTTCAGATAGTTTAGAATGAAATCACAAAACTGTTAAACATATAATAAAAGCTCACAGAAATCTTCTAATTGATTGTGTGACATTGTCACCAGTGCCAGTAAAATGGCTGCTTCCTCTGCAGACAGACACAGGGATTCAAAATTCAACGGCACAGAAACTAAAGGTATTCTAATCTCCTGCCAGATTATTACAATACTGCTGCTAAAAGGAAGAAGGATACTCAAGTGAGGGAGGGCTATGTCAACACCTATGCCAACTCTGCCAGTCTTCCTGTACAGCTTTGGAAATAAAGCACATAGGTTGCTCTGTGCAATACAGGATAAAAATACATGCCTGCCTGGAAAGACTGTCATGAAGATAAACACATTAAAGACTGCCAGATGTATAGGAACCATAGTAATGGGATTACACTGAATACAAACAGACCACATGCAAGAAGGTACATGTGCATGGATGTTCACATATACAGGGTAAGTGAAAGGTGAGAGTGGGAATGCTTAAAAAAATTGACACTCTGGCACCTTTTACATTTTGTTAAGAGAAGTCTAGTTATGCTGGAAAATTAGTACATTAGTCCCACTTGGAGGCATCTGTCCCCTGGAGTAAGTAATACCACTGCCCAACAGTCAGGTGTACTGTTCAAACTTCATACGGATTCATTGCAACAGTCATGTTACATGGATTATATATTACATATATATAAAAGCTTTCTTTCTAGTTCTTCCTAGTATTGATATGGTTCTTACACAGTTACATTAGAAAAGGAGGAAACAGTAATAGTGTGGGGGAGTCAGACATTGTGAAAACAAGGAGAGCAGCAGGGGACAGAAGTCAGCAGAGACAGATCATGCAGGCTGTTCACCCTGCTGGGACTGGAATTGCTGCAAACACCAGAGCCAGAATACAGGGCTTCACTAATTCTCGGCATATGAATAGTAAATGCTTACAATTTGAAGTGACATTTACATGCAATTTAGCTGCATCGGTTCCAATCTTGCTCTTTTTTTCATAGCCAGTCAGTTTTCTTGTTAAAGTAATGTCAGGGCACAAACATGTAGAGCAAAGTGCATGTGTAACTTGTAAACAAGCCCTCTGGACCACCTCAGAATGCATCGAACAGCCCTTGGTGAAAGGGAAGCAAATAGCATTGCCCTGGATTAACAGCACAGGGCTGGAGGAGAAACGAAATCACCTACTAAATCTTAGCTGCTCCGTTTCTTAAGAAAGGGCTAAACATTTTGCACATTAAATGGGTACCAACAGCTTGAAAATTACACTTCTGTTCAGAAATTTTACAATCACTATATTACAAGGAGCCCATAAAATTACTGTGACTATTAAAAAAAGACCCTTACAAAATATTTCTTTCACTATTTTTCAGATTTCTTCCTTGGAGCACATGATGGAATTTATTGGACAGCCAGTCTAAGTCTATTAAGGTAAAGACAGCGAGTCTTAAATCTTTCAAAGACCAAAATACTCAGCCTGAGGATCATTAATATCTTCTCCCCGTTCAATGGGACTATTCATATTTTTCAGACTAAGGACATGCTAAAATGCTACACCAGGGTATCAGATGATTTTTTATTTTGCAACTGCAAACGTTTCAAATGTCAAATAAAGGTAAACAGAAAAGCAGTAATAAACACATTTTAAAGACAGATTCCCAAATTAATAAAGAAAACCATATTGAACACATGAACTTATCTTTCAAACAATGTGTAAAGATATTTTGTCTTGTTTTACTTACTTGGCATATCCAATTTCCATACACAGTAGATATGCTATATATGTGGACGCTTGTGAAGACATCAGCTATCAAGCTAAACTTAGAGTGCATGTCTTGAAAACTAACTTAATTTAAGGGCGTGTTTGTTATTTGACATAATATAAGGTAGCTCATTGCTGCTTTAAACTGCCCCAACCCCAAAGTCATGGTTAGTTTCTCTTTTCAGGCTACCAAGTAGTATGGATCAATGCTCTCCCAAACAATCACTGCTCACTTGTAGTCATGTCCTCTACTGTCTGTCTGACAGTCTCTAAACTTTCTCCTTACCCTCAGCTGGTTTGACGAATCTAACCAGGTCACTTTTAAGACAGTATGAAATAGCACAGGAGTACTCTCCCTGGCCTCTCAGGACCAGTGGGAATGATCTTCCGTAACCAAAAACGTCCT
Source organism: Acanthisitta chloris (assembly GCF_000695815.1). Lineage (NCBI taxonomy): Eukaryota > Metazoa > Chordata > Aves > Passeriformes > Acanthisittidae > Acanthisitta > Acanthisitta chloris. The sequence continues at coordinate 23,164 of NW_008687594.1, read as the reverse complement.
CTAGAGGCCACTGTCCACTCTAGCATCCATATCCAAGAGGTCAAATAACTTTTTCCTCAGTGTACTCCCTTCAAATGCTCCAGAAATATTTCTTCCACGCAGTTACCTTAGAACTTGGTACGTGCTCTGGACTCCTAATGTGAGGTGATGGCCCCAGTGGCCTGCTGCCAGACACCAATGCATGTAAACGTCTACATTCACATCAGACTCCTGTTTTCTACCAATGTTGTTTATCTTACAACATAACGTCTTCTTTTTATGACCGTCTTGTTTATAATACTGTGAAATACAAGTACCAAATTTTCTGTTCATCAGAGGCAACTTCTTCAATATCTACAGGAACATTCCTGCCTTTACTGACTGCATGTGTATGAGTAAATGCAAAGTTCAATGTTTTTGTGAGAAAGAATTACAGTTAATTACAAGGTCTTTCCAGTATTCCCAATGAAGCAAAACAAAAATACTGGGCCAAGCAAGGGTTTCTTGATTATTAGCATCTAAGCTATCAAAAGGTTTCAATAACATTATAACCAAAACCAACTATTTTATCATGTAGTCTAAACTGAGGCTTATCACTGGGGCCTCAGTGGTATCAGATAATGGTATTACCACCCTGTGAACGAACTGCTTTGTGTCACAGGAAAACACACAAGGTATATACCTTTGCCACAAACAAGTAATGCCTTCAGAAATTACAAGAAACTGTTCAGCCAGAACACACCAAGATGATTCAGCAAGTGCAACAAGGCTCACACTCCAGAGAAATCCTCCAAATCTCCACTACACAAGGCTCTCTTAATGACATTGGGAAAATTCCTCACTGATTACTTACTTGGCAATCAGTTTGACCTTGCGACTATGAGCAAGATACGATGGCCTGGCCTCTCAGAAATAAGAAATTGTGTATTGCTTTAGAATATTGCTCTGTCCTGCTCAGCATCTTATCTTCAACTGTGCCAAATCATGGATATCTGAGAGATATTTCCGAAAATGATTGTTAATGAATTAGAAAAAACACCAAACAAAATCATAGAATCACAGAATATCCTGGGTTGGAAGGGACCCACAAAGATCATCCTGGCTCTGTACAGGAAAACCCCAAGAATCAAGCCATGTGCCTGAGAGCACTGTCCATACAAAGGGCTAGATAATTGTACTGAGTCCTAAAGCATGAAACTGCAGTGAGAGTAACTTGAGCATGTGGGACGTGATGCTGACATCCAGGTCTGATCCAAGAATATGAACAAAAACATTTAGGCTCCCCATTCTACACACCAGTCCATTATTATCTTTCACGTTTCACACAAATCACTGTACATATCTGCATATATACACAAATCAGAAAACGTTTTCTGGAATGATTACCTAAAGACTTGTTTCAACTGCTCCTATAGATGTGTAAACCTGTATGTGACTAGATTTGAGAGCATTTTGCTTTACAGTCACTATGAGACCAGGTGAATCTGTTTCTTCCACAGTAGTAACACATTCTCTGCATTAATGACTAAACTGCTTTGAACTTTTTATCAAGAAAATGGTTACCTATAACCACGGCTATTTATAGCCATGTAAGAAGCTGGTACAAACATTAAAACATACCAGATTAAGCATGCATTCCTTGTCTCCACTTTCCTTTCAGTAGTTTCAGTATCAGTCTTGGTGTTGTATTTAGTACGTAATAAAGAAATGTAACCAGGTCTTGACCAGAAATACTTAGAAAGTTACTAATTTTGGATCAGTGTATCTTAAATGAGAACCAAGAGTGGAGTGAGGTGCTCAATATTGGCTATGGGTATCTAGTATAAAGTATCTGCTAATATTTTTTAAATACTCTTGAGAATTTTGTCGTGTCCAGAAATTTTCCTTCAAACTAAATCATCATGAAAACACAGGTTTTTTACTTTAGACTACAGATACTAGTTGATAATTTTATCAGTACTATATCCAGAATCCTCCATCTTCAGCATAGGTGTTAGATACACACCAAAGATCATAGAAGATGCTTGAGACAGTCTTTGATTATTAACTATTAGAACCTCTTGAAAAATTATGGGTTTAAAATCTGCATAGTCACATGCATGAACACGTTGCTTTGGAATAAGAAGTTAACTCGATCCGCTGCAATTGCATGAATGAGAATTTTATTTTATGAGAAATGTAAATTAAGATCATTCATTCCCTATTTAACAGCTACTACTCAGTGAAATAGCTACAGTACCTGGATTAACCTCATAGTTGCCAGAGGAGTTAAGAACACACATATGAATAATGTGTGTTTTTTATAAAGAGAATCCTGAAAATTTCCTTTGATGGCTCCTTCATTGCCAGTTGAACTATCTGGATAGCTCTTACTTTGAAAACAGGGACTAAGATGGAACAGAAGAAGCAGCATCTTTTTCCAGTGAAAAGTTATCTTGCTGTTAAAATTATCAGGCCCGGGTTCAGATTCACTAAACAGAGAAGAAAGGAAGAAGAAAAATAAGTGGCCTGTAGTTTCCCAATCATTACTTTCTTGAGTTCTGCAAGTGCACCTGCTCATGTGATGCATTGCAAGCTAAATGGTTACATCACTCATCTACTCACATACATTAGCATTGCATCAGCATTCATACTCATGTTTATCACTTAAAAAGAATAGGAAAAAAAGAGACCTTGAAAGACCTTAATATTTGAGTAGTACAGTAGTTGGCATCTCCTACTAGTAATACATCTTTGCTTCTTCCAAAGAAGACAAACACTTTGATGTGTTCAGATGGGTAGTTGAGAATGGTACATTGCCTCAGATCACTCTGCAGTTGATAAGAGGCCACAGAAACTAGCAAAACTCACTATGGCATTCAAAGTGACAAATTCACTGAAAATATAGACTCATATATGTAAAGTGCTCCAAGAAGTATAAATAGGGCATGCGAAAGAAAGAATAAGCACAACATAAATTCTGAGTTATTTAATTTAATACAACCATTTTATCCAGTGTATATCCATTAGATATCCATTAAATATACATGTCATACTATCTTGCATCTTCAGGAGACCATGACAACTCAAGAATAAAATATGCAGCTGGAACTTGTTAGGCTTAAAGCATAAAACAGTAAGTGAGGATCTATGTTAGGTACTACACATGAGACCAGACCTAGGACCTCCCAGTCACCTTCTTGCCTTAAAATCTCTATACTATAGCAAATGATTGAAGATTTGTGCGTAATTTCTATTTCATGTGTAAAGAATGCAGGTGAAGATCAGTACTTTGAATTGAGCACTCCTAGAAACAAAGTTGAGATATGGCATCTCCTTTGGACAGTCAGTCATAACTCTTCCTCTTCCCCCTGAAAATGGGGAAACTTGTTTTCAGAGTTACTGTACCAGATGGGGATTGCTGGGTGATAACAGTTAACAAGGCGTAGCTTTTACCATTCCACAAGAATGAAGAATTAAACCCTTTGGCTGATTGGCAGTCTTGGAAATAAGGGAATTCTGTCACCATCATACGCTACCAAACTGCAGCTTTTACACACAGTGAAAGAAGGGAACCAGTGAGACACGAAGAGACTTCACAAGACAACTGAGGCCAGCAGCCTCTCACTGCAAGACTGCCAACTTCCACCCAATGCAGGATTATACTGAATAAAATATTCATTGAGCATACTGTGGCCTCCTTCCAAGTCTAATAGCCTTTGCTGGGCCCTTGGTGGAAAACACACAAGAAGCAGAATCCTCAGATACATGCTACAAAACTTAATTCAAGAAGGCTGCTGTGGACTGTGTTCTTACCACCCTACCTGAGGCTTATGGGAAGAGTTCTGTGCAAAGCTTTAGAATTCGGACATCTCAAAGTAGTCCTATTTGTAGCACTGCTTTCAGATGCAAAATTACTTTGCCTTCAGAGCTGTCCATTGCTACCAGAGCTGACTGTTATCTCTCTCTTCACCATGTTTTTAAAACCAAACTTTAGTCCAGTATGTTTGAGGACTTTCTGCTTTATACTGAGGTGCAAGAGTGTGTTCCTGCAGGCTCAGAAATCTAAGTGGTGTGGTGTTTTAATGGATTGGTATTTCACCTCCAAGCATTTGGTCCCTGCTCAGTTTAGGACAAAAGGCATAACTGAATGTAAAGATCTTACTTATAGTCCTCAGCTTTCTCTCTGTCACAAAAGCACTACTCAGCTTGCAACAAAATTATAGCTGCTATTCTACAGTGGCATATTAGGGGAACTGCCTTGCCAGCACTACAGTGCATGAGCAGTACTGGTTGAGAGATTGCACACTCCCACCTGCACTATACTTAGTTCTAGCCAACACTAATCATTTCCAAGGCACATCTACTTATGTGCATTTCCTCTCAAAATACTGACTAATGGTGAAAATCAATACAGCAAACTGATAGGATGTATGACTTGGATATACCTGTTTCACATAATGGGAGGATTCAGCTTTAAACAATTTGTGACCTGTAAAATGTTCGCTGCAATTAATGATTAATTAATTACAAAAGTGCAGACATTTGTTCCAATTACAGTCGTTATCCTTATTGTTGTGCTAAAGCACTGGCCTCTCTGGCATGGGCTCTTTTTTTCCTGGAGCCAAACAAATCATTCACTGCTTAAAGCTGATTTCTCTTCTGGAGCCCTTTCTCACACATTGTCCATGCCCCTTGACCTCAGACATCTGTCACAGCAATACCTCTGCTCATAGCAGAGGAGAAGGTGAAGGACTTCAGGAGAAGCAGACACCAAAACACTCCTTGCATGGGCTGGGACAGAGTGATCATCACTTTCAGCTGCAGTATAACCTAACTGCTGTCCTGGAATCTTCTCCAGCCCCAGGAGGTTCAAGGACAATACACTGCTCAGAAGATCAAGCCCTGATTTTGCTGATCAGTCCATCTCCCGCACTGCAGAAAGTGCTGATGGGAAAGCAATCACACAAGTTCCAAGGACCAGATTTCATCCTGTTATCCTTATGTCTGCTCAGTAACAGCTGTTGCATCATACAGGGCAGAAAGAGGACTTATTTTTTAATAGCTTCATGTGGTCTTTTCTTCAGACCTTTTCAGTTTTTCAACAAGCATCATTGCATAACAGAAACACAACTGAATTTTGGAAATGGTAGTTCTGAGAAAGGAAAATAGATACATGGAAAAAAATGTATTTCCACATATCTGTGTATAGGAATCAGAAGTCTTCCTAATTGCCAGTGGCCACAGGATAAGGGACAAGGAATCAAAAATGGGATTACAAGCATCTTTTAGCCACCCTGTAAAATGGAGACATTCAATGCCATCAGAAAAAAAAAAAAAAGGAAGAATATCAGCAAGGGAGGATATGGCTGCATGCATACGTGAAAAAAAAAGCATATGCAAGGAAAAATGCCTAACAAAGTCTACAAGTTCGTTTAGTGTATCAAATAATTTTTTTCCTGTATCTCAATGCATTAATTAAAGTATTGCAAAGTTCATTTAGTTCTGTGTTGTGGGACCTCTGTACTTTATTTACCAAAATTTACAGATGGCAATGGGAGTCCTTCCACTGCCTTCAACACTCTTTGGATTCAATACCAATGCTGTAGAAGTTGAACTTGCCCAGTGATCCTAACATGAACCGATGTGCATGTTCTTTTCAGAGTAATCATCATAAATTGGTCAGTAAAATATTTAAAAGATGCTGAACTCTGGTGACCAAATCCCAGCAGAATTAAAGTCAACAGCAAAACTGCTTGTGATTTCCAGTGTTTCACCTGGAGTACCTGCTCAGACCATAGCTGCCACATTTCTGAAGCCAGAAGTGGTTGAAGAGCACTAGAAGCATAGGTGAGCTTTCTGGGTGGCACAGGTTTGGATGTCTGAGTAAGGGAACCAGTCATTGGAAAGTACTTGTAACAGCCAATAATATACACAGATTTCTCTATTTCCAATGACATTGAGGTATTTAAATATGAACATGCAAATACCTGTTATGCTGATTGGGATAAAAATGCAAGGATTTCCTTTTCCTGCATTGTTACCCAGCAACAGCTGCAGTCTTAAAATTACAATTACCCTCCTGAAACCAATCAAAATGCAAAAACTTGCACAACTAGGGAAAAGACTTATGCAGTATTTACATATGGCGATGACAGCAATTTGATTGTCTGAGGCAACTCCGTTTTGGCCCAATTTTGACACAGAATTATTTATGGCGAGAACAACAACCCTGTACAGGAGAGTTCTCAACACTAATAGTCTGCCATGCTAAATCACCAATGTAAACAAGCACCTTTATCTGCTATCAGAGTTTGGCCACAGGATCCATTATCTCAGGTAACAATTACTTCACTTGTTCTGAATCTCCTTCTACCTGCTGCAGAAATGCTTCTTTCTTTCACATATTCAACAGGGACAACTACAATCGTGCGTTATGTATTTCCTCACCACCTCAAATTATTTGTCTTATCTACTTGTCTAAAGAATAAAGGACCAGTCTTTAAATACTGACTATCACGTGCAGAGTTTGCTAGTCTCTTTGGGCACGTACAGCAGAGGCCCAACCAGTAATCGAAACAGGCTAGCAGGATACAACCTATGCCACTAACATGACAAGTGGAGGTGCTGAGATATGTTTCTGTTTTGGATCTCTAGATTCCTATCACAAATACTGAATGTAAGAAAATTACCACAGATGCACAGAATCACAGAATCAATTAGGTTGGAAAAGACCTCTGAGATCATCGAGTCCAACCTTTTCACTTTGCACCCTGATAAAAATTCCTTGCCTCAAAGTTCCACACTGCCTTGACTAGATCATGACCAGTATCTGCAGCAGCTGGCTCGTCTCCACCTGCTCCATGTTTACAGAAAGGCAGCATCAGCCTCATTCAATAGCCAAATCCTTTGGTTTCACTTCCTTGCATTGCTTTTTCTTTTTTTATTTCTCAGGTTTTCCTTTGCAGCTATGCAGTCACAGGAAACAGGACCTCAAAAGGTCACCTAGCTCAACCCTTTGTCCCAAAACAAGATCAAATATATCAGATTGTATTAGCTCATTACTAGAAGTATTTTTTCTGATTTATAAATAAAAACATTTTTTCCTAACACTTATCTATAAAACGGAGTAACCACATAGTCTTTCCTAGGGTACAAAGGAACAAATGGTGTCACTCATTCCAAGAATGAGTAACAAGCGTAGCTTGTAACTATAGACAATGACATATTGCTACATTTTCATTTCAAAACTACTTTTAGAAAAATCATATATTCAAGAATTTTATAATTAACTAACACTTCTGCTGGATTTTCAGCTTGCCACAGCGATCCACACCCATACATTACAAAAATCAGAGATGATTACCACCGAAATTGTCTGGAGTGATTAAAGTACACTGAGTCTTCAGTATGCAGTACACTGTACATCAAAGAGATGTCCTGGAACAGCTTATCTTCAGCAATCCCCTGCACAGGACCACTTACATACCTGCATTTCAGGCAAATAGGAATTGTGCCTCACCTAAATCATAATAGTGTGTTCTATCTCACCAACAGAGGGGCTGGTCCTTCTCTTGAACATACTGATGTAAAACACAACTGATGATGGAGAGCTCAGCAGTACGGCATCAGTATACAAGATGACCATACAATACCTATAACACACAAACCAGTCTCTGCTGGCTTTGGCTTGGTAGTTACTGGTGTGGAGAACAAAAAGAGTAAGTATGTTCACTTTTTTAAAATACCACACCAGAATTGTTTCACTCTAAAATCCACGGTAACAGACAAGGTTTAAGCTTCATTTCCCGCAAGCTGGCCAGATAAGTCGACACCATGTTCTATACCCACAGATGACCTTGACTCACAGTAAAATCACAGTCTTGTCTCTACAGGATGTCTAACATGCATATGTTATGCTTGCTAGTAGCCCAAGTCACAAAACTAAACACCTTGTGCTAAGTGCTGTAAAAACAAAGAAGAAAGAGATAGTCCCTGTAGAAAAAGCACATCTGCTTTGTCAGTCATAAAGCCTTAAAATACAGCTTCAAGTGCTTCTACATCTCACTATCCCCTATGACTCTATCTTTATCTCCTCTTGACATTGTTGAGAACAATTTCATTTTTACTATGAGTGCAAAACAGATGTCACAGCATGTGTGATATCATGTGAAAAAAATATCAAAACCTTAAAGGTGAGTGAAGATTCTATAAACTGCTAAATCATGTCAAACCTAAGAGTATTTTGAAGTTAGAAACATCCCTGAAGGCCTTCTTAAAAAATAGAGCTTTTTGTTCTGTCTCTTTAAAAGGACCTCCCAAATTTTGATTTTCAATTTAAACTATAAATACTAGGCGGGTTTATTTTTAATTAAAAGTTGTAGCTCTAGTCTGTGTTCGCACCTGACATTCTGCCAGGCCTGCAGTCCTTTCCAAGTTATTCAAGTTCTTCTTAAAAGTATCTAGCTGTTGCTGCAAAAGAGCCAGTAAAATGACTGGATGCACTAAATTTACACTAGTGCTACAAAGAGAAGAGTTTGATCCTTAATGTCATAGCTGTGTCCAAGGTGGTCATTTTTGCCTCTCTAAAGAGAAATGAACCTATTTGTATCCTAGGCACAGCAAAGGAAATTTTATTTTTGTATCAGGCAGCTCAGTGTCATCTCCGATCCATCAATACAAGAATGCTTAGGGTCAACACTGACTAGCATAAAGGTAGGCAGGAGACAAAGCAGCATGATGTTTTGTTGTGGAAATGCAAAAAAATTACTAGCTTTCTTTACTTCAGTGTCAATAATAAAGGCAATGTATTTCTTAATAGAAAATAGAGATTTATTAAGCAACCAAATAATCTGAATTGTCCTACACCCGTTTCATTTCTAAGTCGTGTTTAATGAAATGCACAACTACCTGTTTTATCACACTCCTTTTGACATTAGGTATCTTTTCACAGTTTTCACTTTAATTTATGTGATTCTATAAAAGAACTTAAAATGGGGAGGACCTATTTGGCCAATCATGGTATCTCCCCGTTGGTGTTGAACTGATTTCTACTGCACCTTTTCTAACTTACAACAGGAATATGTTTCTATGATTAAAAATAGAATTTCCTTTCCCAAATGGTTTTTCAGAACAGAGAAAGTATGTAGTTGATTTTTAAAGATATTTTTCAGATATACTGGCCTTCAGCTTGCATTCTCCTCCTACCTTTCTGACCCATGCAGATGTTGTTGATTCCCTTTCACCACCTGATCCAACAGAAGAGTCAACTCTTGGCTCTAGGGATGTTTCTATTCCCAGTGACATGTGGAGATGCCAGAAGTAAAATTACCTGTACATGGCAATACTGGGTGAAGTCAGTATATCTATAGCAGCATACTCTATCATTGCATTTAAATAGAGTTTATCAGAGAACCTGATTTTAAGGACACTCTTTTCTCAGAGCCTCTCACATTCTTTCACGATACTTGTATGCTACTACACAGACTGAACTTTGGGCTTTATTATGGCTCTATCCTGGTTTGAATGCCTTCGAGAAGACGATTGGACTGGACCTCCAGATATCCTTTTCAATCCAATTTTTCTACAAACCTGTAAATTATACACAATGCGGTCTCTAGATCAAAATAAGCTCATGGATGAGCATTAACTACAAGGACCAGCTATCACAAATATAATTTTAGTTTTGTCATCAAATAATGCACTGTTACCACTACACTTCTTTAATTCTCAGATCAGCATGCACAGTTTAAACATTTCATTAAGGCATGTTTCATGTCACTTCTTCATAACATGCTATCTCTGGCACTTCATAATCAACTTGCTCTCAAAAAAGCCTACTTGCAACACACAAGAGGAGGGAAAGGTATTATGCTTATTCAACCAACTGGACTTCTTATCTTGGTAAGCCTATCAGACTCATAAAATTTCACTCTCCAGACTCTTCTCAATTTTTTAAAGAAAAAAACCCCAAAACAACACCAACTGAGGATCATCTCAACCACCTTGCACATTCTACAGCTACTCTTGCACAAAGGCAGTGATTAAAGTCAACTGTATTTGCACTCCCTGCACCCATATTGACCACTTTGATGGAGTTGTACTTTTACTGGCTTATTGACAAATAGGATGACAGAAAACAGAAAACTCATTAAGTGGAATGAGAAAGGAACCACATCCCTCCACCTGGCTCACCACACAATGGCTAGTAAAGACTCATCTAACACCCTTACTCCTGTTACTCTTTTTCTTATTACTTCTCAGGTGGTACCATCAAACTTTGAGCCGTAGCATCTGTCACAGATTTGAAAAATAACATCATACTATTTACCACCATCAAGGAGACTGTTCTTATTTTCCCTCCTCACTTTCTTTCTTTGTTGACTCTAGAAATGCTTTTTTTTAAAGTCCCTAAAATTAGTGAGTAGCCAGGGTTAGAAATGCTAATAGTAACACTTTCAGATCTGATCTCAAGCTACACTGTCAATTTGAAAAGTATCTTTTGTATTGCAGAAAAGGTGCAATGACTAAGTAATATTAAGTTCCTCCTGGAAACTATGTTAAGGCACATGGAAAATAAGGAGGTGACTGGTTACAGCCAACACAGCTGCATGAAAGGAAATCATACCCAACAAATTTGGTAGCCTTCTATGATGCGGTTACAGCACTGGTGGATGATGGAAGAGTGACTGACATCATCTACCTGAACTTGTGCAGAACAAGTGACACTGTCCTGCACAACATCCATGTCCCCAGACTGGAGAGACATGGATTTGATGGATGGACCACCCAGTGATAAGGAATTGGCTGGATGGCCACACCCAAAGACTTGTGGTCAACAGCTCACGTCCAAATGGAGACCGGAGACCAGTGACGTCCCTCATGGGTCAGTACTGGTATGAACAAACATCTTTTCAATTATGTGGTCAAAGGGATCAGGTGCAGCCCCAACAAGTTCACTGATGACACCAAGCTGTCTGGTGTGATCAACAAGCTGGAGGGAAGAGATGCCATCCAGAGAGACCCTACTAGGCTTGAGAGGTGGGCCTCTGCAAACCATTTCAACAAGATGAAGTGCAAGGTCTTGCACCTGGGTTGAGGCAATCCCTAGCACAAATACAGGCTGGGTGGAGAATGGACTGAGAGCAGCCCTGAGGTGAACGACTTGGGGGTGCTGGTGGATGAAAAGCTGGACATGAGCCACCAATGTGTGTTCACAGCCCAGAAAGCCAACCATATCCTGGGCTGCATCAAAAGGTGACCAGCAGGACCAGGGAGGTGATTCTCTCCCCCTGCATTCCTCTCATGAGCCCCTACCTGGAGTGTGGCATCCAGCTCTGGGGCCCCCACCGTAAGATGTACATTGACTGGTTGAAGCAAGTCCATAGGACAGCCATGAAGATGACTGGAGGACCTCTCCTATGAAGACAGGCTGAGAGAGCTGGGGTTGTTCAGCCCAGAGAAGAGAAGGCTCTGGGGACACCTTAGAGCACTTTACAGCACCTGAAGAGAGCCTAAAAGAAAGCTGGAGAAGGACTTTTTAAAAAGGCATGTGGTGATATGACAAGGGGGAATGGCTTCAAATTGAAATAGAGTAGGTTTAGATTAGATATTAGGAATAAAGTCTTTCCTGTGAGGATGGTGAGGCACTGGAACAGGTTGCCCAGAGAAGCTGTGGATGCCCCATCCCTGGAGATGTTCAAGGGCAGGGATGGGGCTCTGAGCAACCTGGTCTAGTGGAAGGTTCCCTGCTCATGGCAAGGGCATTGCAGCTAGACGGTCTTTACGGTTCCTTCCAACCCAAAGTATTCCATGATTTTCTGAAGATCTAAAGAAGGGCAAAAAGAGCAAAAAGATCAGGGTAACAGCGTACTGCAAAGCCGTGTACAGCTAATTTATATGCAAAGCTAACTGTAATTCACATAAGCATTTCACAAGACTGAAGTTGCACAATGTTACACAAGCAATGAGGTTTATCCAAATTTATTTTCTATATCTCTGCCATACAGTATTGTTAGGAATCTCTACAATCATAAATGATCCTCAAGTGATTACAGTTATTTTGTTGGAAAAAAAAATTTCACCATGCACGCCTAATGCAGATGTCTAATATTGAAAGAATCCCTTACTCTCATGTGTTCTAACTAGAGACATGAGGTTTTCAATCAGTGCCTGCTGAGTGTTGGAAAAACAAGCCACTTAGTCAGAATTTAGGGATGCACAGATCTCAGTGCCATTGAACTAAGTAAACTCGTAGGAGACAGTACCACATAAATCTTTCCAATTTCAGCTCCAGAAAAATTTTGTCACATGAGGTTAACTTACTAATTCCAACTAATTTAAAATGAGATGTTTGGCAAATCAGACCGTAGCAAAGTCATATGAATTAAACTAATCATTTTATTTAACCAAAAGGACTTTGAATTTAACTGTAGTTTATCTGTAACATAAATTAAGGAAGTACTAAAAGAGCCATTTTTAATGGCAAATCAAACTGATCTGAAAGGAGAAATATTGGGATTTTTTTCCATTATTTCCCTACTTACAGTTTTTTATAACAAGCACTCAAAATGTTCACTGGTTTTAGCGAATGTGCAGTTTATTTTGCCTCAAAACTTCAGATGCCTAGGCCCTAATTCTGCAAACATTTCAGTTTAAGCTATGAGCAGCAGACAAAGAGACCTATGAAATATGAACACCCAGGCCAGGATGCCATACAAGAATCAAGATTTTATTCTGCTATGTTTTGTCTATAAACAGGCATCTTGTTTTCTAAAGCGTAAGATTCATCCCAATGTTTCCAGCAGACACCTATAATTATTAATATATAATATAGCTGGTTCTCAAGATTTCCTGCAATGCATTCAAACTTAACCATTGTATTGCATGATGCAGATAAAAATTCATGTACTTAAAGCAGATTGTATGCATTTTTCATTTGCATGCATTTTTTTAAAGCATGTGAGTAAAATCACTGTGCATAGTTCAAGACAAGCAAAACAGTTTCAAGGAAGATGAAGGAAAAAAGTCTGATTGTATTTAAAAGATTATTTTCCAGAAGCAGTCAAGATTTTACCACAAACGATTATGAATATATCAGTTACACACTGCTTAGTAAAGAGAAAGGTTGATTAATACAGGTAACTTATGCCTTTCCATTCGATACTGTTTTGATCATTAGTGTTTCAGGCTACCTGGAAACAGGTGCAACAACCTGCCTCTAGAGAGGATGGCAAAATACTTCCTGGCTTATGTCATGGGTGTGATACCTCTTGGGGAAGATTGTTTTCAAGTTTTCCACAACTAACGTATTGGTTGATCCAGAAACTACTTACAGCAGTGACATGCCAAACTCAAATTTAGTATTCAGACCTTTGAGCGAAACAATAAAGCAATCAGGAATTCAATTGATAAAGTATGGATTAATAATTATATCTTAACTGGAATTGCTTTGAAAGCCATACTGGAAAAGTTAACAGCTGAAAATCATATGAACTACCACAAAATGCTTTCTTCCCCTGAAAAAATTCTCAATTACTTCAGTGGAAGAGGATTAGGCCACTGGCTCTGTAAACGTAGCCATGCAAATGTATTGTCTCCTTGTACTTATATAGCTGTCTGGCAAATTCTTTTTGCTGTTACCATGGTTCTAACATTTTGATGTTTCAGCAGAAAAATTACATTTAAGTGTATGTGTGAGCACTAACAGACATTTTTTAGTCATTTTAGGGTTACAGCAAGGTCAAAATTTCTTCTTTAAAAACATTAAGCTATGATCTGAAATCTGTAATTCTCATATATGAAGTCAGAGTATATATCGACAAAAAAGAATTCATAAGGAAAGCTACTGATTTTGCTTTCTCAGTTTCTAGACCTCTGTTTTTGTTTTCTCTTCATCCCTTAGCTGGTAAAAACGAGGAACAGGTGGAATCTCCTGACTTACTTGCACCCTTGCACCAAAATACTACAAGCGATTAAGTAACCTTCTCATATAGCCATTTCTTTTAAAGTCCAGTTTACAACAGAAACCTTTCCAAGTA
>NW_008687594.1:0-9153 GCF_000695815.1 Acanthisitta chloris | reverse complement strand
CTCTTCCGAATGGAGTTTGTCTAGGACTCATATTATCTTGAATCATATAATCATAGATTATCTCAAGTTGGAAGGAACTCTTAAGGATTGAGTCCAAACCCCTGCCCCTTGCAGGCCCACCTAAAACTAAACTGTAAGACTAAGAGCATCGTCCAGACGCACCTTGAACTCCATAGAGGCATTTATGAAGGCACATACAAATGACTGTATTAGACAGGAGGATTTTGGAATTTGGGTTAGCTATGCAATTTGCAGGCAATTTGGGGGGAAATGATTGGCAATGCACTGTGGGACCCCAGAACTCTGCCTAAGGAATTTTAAGCTCAGCTTCCCTCAATTCCTGTTTTCTTCGTGGAGGTTTTCCCCATTTTAATATTTCCATATTTTCATACTCAGTCTATAATACTATTAGAAACACATATGCAACAAATCAGTGGACTTATGTCTCTTTCATATTGCAGTACCTGTTTTCTCTAAATGTTTAGAGTTTCAATTTTATCAGCAGATTTTTCAAGAAATAAAGAAAATTGAGGAAGGACAGAAGACAGAGGCAGAAAATAAAATCTGCCAAGAAGTATTCCAGAGTTGGTTTAAACATACGGAGACTCATGATATTTACTCCTTGGTACAATCATGGTGCAAATCTAGCATGGTCAATAACAGAAGCAAAGCTTTCAGATACAGGACATTGCAATTCCAGTTCTTATAACTGTGTTGAGTTTACATCAACCTTTCAATGGAAAATCCACAAAATCAAAACATTTATACATTGAGAAACTAGTGGCATACTGGCTCTGGGAACCTGTAAACCCTGATGATGCAGCAGTGGTTAGCAACTTGTTGACAAATCTGTTGTGAACATGATTATTATAAAGCCATAACTGTGATTCTTTTAAAGCATAGGAAAGCAAGCAAATTAGTTAGCAAGGTATCCCATTTACACTGCTCTTAACCTCCCAGCACATACACAAACAAACTTTTGAGGAGTTACATGAAGTGAGGATGGCTCACTATCTTCTGTGAAATTATGAAATCTATGTAGAGATCACATTTTTAGGAATCCGTCTGCAACACAGTAATGAAAATACAGTTTTCTAGACCACAATATTTATAAAGAGAGTTACTTCAATAACTGTAATTCTCTAAAAGCTGCTCTATCTTTTCTTTCCTGGTTCTTGAAGTGATTCACCAGGCACCTGGAAGCAAAGACAAATGAATTGCTCAGTAGCTTCTGATGTATATTTGGTAAATTAAAAACACCTCTAAACCCAAAAATGAAGATGCTTTCACTGAGAGTAGAAAGACTAATGATTCTGAATACAAAAGAGCAATTATAGGAGTCAATCTGAATACAATTCCTGGAAGCCTCAGAAGCACACTCTGATATGTATTATTGGCAGTACTGCTTTGAATCTGCTTGTTCTGCTCTCTGAGTAAGCTATACTTATGACTGCTAAAAAAATTGAATTTCAAGTTAACCACATTTTACTGAATTTGGAAAGAAGCATGGGTATAGGCAAAGGGTGTTACATATCAGTTTTTCAAACAGAACAAACACATCACAGTTTTCACAAAATAAAAATTTATTAACCATAAAAAACAACATATAAAATGACAAATAAAAAGGGCAGGGTGCATGAGTCATTAGCATATGTGCACTCTTGTCATATGCCCTTATTTTCCACTGGAGTTGGCTGGAATTAACACTGTGGCAATCTGTCCTGGCTCTTGGGCAGGTAGGAGGTAAAGAAAGAAGGTATATGGGATGAGTCCTGCTCTGCAGAGCTGTCTATGAAGCACAGTGACTGCTGCAGTGAAATGACTGGATATTTTGTTCCATCCTGCTTTGCAGTGCCTGCATTTACTGAATCAGGATGCTCAGTCTTCAAGGTAAACTATTTAAGTACGCCTTTTCTCCAGCATGTTGTGTCACAAAGGCCAAACAGACCTATGGAAAAGATCTACCCTTTCTTTTCTTTCTTCTAATCATCATTTGCTTCTTCTCAGCCAAGGTCACTAATAAGCAACAACAACAACAAAAAAAAAGGCATTGTTAGATTGAAAAAGTCACAGATAAAAATCTACATCCTTTTCCCACACACATTTTCTCATAAAATATGAAATGGGTCAGCCTCGTAGTGGGCTGTTCAGAAAGTCCATCAATGACAGCTACTTTAAGTCTAGCACCTTTTGAAGACCATACAGAGTGTGGACTAACACACCAACTGCAGAAACACGGCATGTAGAAACTATGACTGAACAGGCAGTGATCTGTTCATAAAGTGCAGAGACCCCTGAGAAGGCTCTTCAGAGCAGCTGGAGTTTACCCAGACACATTACAGGCCTTTCTGCAACAAGCACTTCTCCAGAGCTGACAAAGGTGAGGCAGTAACATACTGCAACAGGAGAAGAAAAAGAGGCCTTCCTGACTCGCAACATTTAAGAATACTTTCTGAAAAATGCTGACAAGTGTCCTGAAGATAAAAGGGGATGTTCATGCAAACATCAACCTGAAAATCCACCAATGGAAATTGACAGACACTATTGTTTAATTCAGTGAGTAGCTTCTCTTAACCAACAAACTGTGTTTTCCTGAATTAAAAAAAAAAAAAGTTGTGAATTCGATTTACTCTCAGAAAGCAAGGGACTGCAGGTATGAAGGTTCTACTACATGTCTACATTTTAATCACAGAAAACACAGTTTTGGCAACGAATAACAAAGAGTGCTTTTAACAGTCTGGTTTATGCCATCTGGTTTAATGGCATACTAAGGTGTCTGTTTCATTGCCATTGTTTATGCCCCTGCAGAGAACTGATACTTAGTCACAGAAATTCTACATGCCCACGTATGTTTATGTACATTTAGCACGCATTTATGAATACTGGGTGTGGACTATTCTTTTTTCTTACTTAAAATTGACAGTGCATATAGGAGTGCTAAAATAAATTGGCTATTTGAAAGGCATTTTCTTTGTTTCCTGTCCCCTTATAATTGACACTATTCTAAGACAGGAACAGAAGAATCGAGGAGAAGGGATGAGTTCTTAGAGCTGAAAAAGAAAGTTTGGGGGAAAAAAAAAAGGAAAAAAACCTAACTAGCAGAAGTATCATATAAAAACAAACCTGCCTGAGCCTTCTTTGCTTTTCCAGCTGGTCTCTGGGTTCATGCAGTACTCCTGACTTCGATCCAAGTACACCTCCCGACTCCTGAGTGTAATCCTTCTCAACAAGTCTGTTGTTCATATCCACTTCTGAGGTTCTTTTCCTCCTCTTTTTTGAGGTCATATGTCCAATGGTCGTGGAGTTCTAATTTTCCTTAGCATCAAGTTTTGTATATTGGTTCAGAGAACCTCAGTTTTTTCACTAGCAGTTTTCTTTTAATTGAATGTTTGATTCTTTCTCCCTGCTGTGACATTGTTACTTGCTCCTCTCATCACAATCTCTCCATCTTACACTTGCAATGCTCAAAAAAATCACCTCAGTTCTAGTGAGAATGCTGCAGTCTGGCCTGCACCTACTATCTCTGAGGACTGAAGTATGCCATTTTCCTGGAATATGGAGGTCCCATACTTCGCACAAAGTCCTTAAGCTTAGGTAGATCCAAACATGCAGAGTATTTTAAAAGGTTCAGAAAAATGTTTATTCACCACTGGAAGTGATGAGACCTGGAGTTTGATGAAAACTGGAGTCTGAGATTGGGTGCAGAGCGTTCACAGCCAAAGGATCAGAGGATTGTGAAATTCTTGACAAACTTAGTAAACAAGTAACATATCACCTGTGCAAGCATCTTAGCACTGCTGGAACAGACAGCTTTTTCTGTGTGTGAAGATAGTTTCACTTGACCTACATAAACTCTGGGTGTTTCCTCACAAGACCCGGAGTGGACTTTGTGCACGCACATGCTGAAGAAACAGAATCATTACTTTTCAGTGCCAACTCCAAGCCCAAGAAGTTTGGTTTTGTGAATTTTTAAATCAAACTATGCTGCATAACCAAGACACTGCAGAAATGTCATTCTAAATCCATAATAATGTCTTAGCCATATCAAGAGCACTATAAAGATACACAGAAAATAAAATAGCCTGCACTCAACCTTATCATCTTCTATGACATAACAGTATTATTTCTGCCTAAATATGCACATGCCCAAAAAACAATCCTGAATATTTATTCACAGGACATGACACCCACTATGTATACAAAGTTATTATAAACTCAGTTTCATATTTAAACATGGGTCTTTTCCTCTCCAGACAACAGAGAAATTGCTAGTATCTCTGAAAATGTTACTAAAGCAAATCATTAGTGCTGAAAACTCATACATTGATTTAACAACTAATTCTGAGGAAGGAGATAAGAAGTAGAAGGATGAGCTACCGATTCACAGTATCACGAGAGGCCTGGGAAACCCCTTTCAAGGGTATTCCTTACATGAGAGAATGCCCTGCTGTAGCACTGGAAGAAATGCCAGAACACCTACTCCCTACAGTTTATCTTCGTAACAAACCTTGGGGATCTTGTCTTTCTGCATTTTGACTGTTTTATTTGAACCAAGAAACTGTTCAGAAAGTGACAAAGATGGACTAGGTTAAATGCTGTAACATGGTACTTATTCACACTACATTAGGCAGAGGAACACTAAAATTAGGCATAAAATTTTATTCCCTTGGTAATATCCTCCAGTATTGGCTAGAGACAGGAGGGGAAAAGGGGACTTCCTTTGGAAAAACAAAGCAAGCTATTGATATGTAATATAAATATTGCAGCATTATATCTTTCAAGAAAGTATCAGGATTTCCATCAGGAGGGACAGGACACGGAGGGGGACAACATCACCGGAGAGCCTGGAAAAAATCAGCCATTCAGGGAGCTGCCTAAAGGCTCTTTTGAATGGTTACTATACTCTCCATTACATTCTGTCTGTAAACAATCTTATTAATTACAAAAACATGAGAGAGTGAGGAGATGTTTTCTCTTGATTTTATTGGAGCTGCATGAGAAATATGTTTGGCCTGCCACTCTATAAAATGATCTTCCAAGCCTGTTCCAAAGCTCATTGCTCTTTCCTTTGAGGTCAGGAGCAGACTCATGCAAAGTAGGAACAAAACAGAAACCTTCTTAAAACCTATCATGAAAATCTTTTCGTGTGTGTGGTAATTGCTGCTTTGCACTGACTGTCTTCACCACTGCACCAAGCAATGGACAGCACTTGCCAGATTCAGCCTGAACCAGCTGAAGTCATGCCAAGTGAACATACATCCGTAGTGTATCGTGCCCTTTTAAATCAACTTCCTGATCAAAAATGCCACGCTGACATAAGGTATGAGAAATGTAGATTTTTAATTACTTCACAAAATAACAGGCCCCCAGTGTTGGTTTGGTTGAAAATCTGTGATCTTACAGATGTTTATGGGTTTGCCTGATGCAGAGCTATAATCAACTTGGTCATGATGGACTCTCAAGAAACATAAAATTTATCCTGAAGAAAACCGGTTTGAAACCAACTGCCCAGCCGCATTAAGCAAGTGGGAGTTTCAGATCTGCTGGCAGACACAACATTGATTTCTTAATGTTTACAACCTACCAAGACAGTTCTAGATCTCTATGGGGCACCCTGCAGCCTCAGTTCTTTCCACAACCATGTTGGCTAGTTTCCTTACTTGGTGACTGTGTTCCACATCTGTAGTTTCAGTGCAAACACACTGAACTAGTATATACACAGTGCAAATCTGATCCAAGATCAGATTTTAAATCCGATCTAATAATGTTTACTGTTTTCATGACTAGAAGTATGATCCCCTTAAAGGGATCAAAAATCCTATTGTAATTTTTGTCTGTCTGTCTCCACATCCTACTCCCCCTTCCAATACGAGACATTTCCCCTTCAGTTTCATTACGTTTTGCTGCTCTTCCCTCTATGGCTAAAATAGGCAGAGTGGTTCTAATCAAAGCAAAATACTGTGAAGGATTCTAAAGAGATAATCTTTGCCAACAGCCTACAAAAGCTCTGATTTGCTCTCCCTATGACTTTTTAATCTAGGATATGTGGAGAAGATGATGCTATTTGGTCTGCACCCATTTTCATTCCATACAAATCTAGCTGCACTTCTGTTTAAAACATCATTGATAATCTTACTAGCATTTCTCATCACTCCTATTATAAGAAAGAAAATGTCAGTAAGCAATGTATAGGCATAAAGTTTTCTGGTACTATACTATCAAGAACTTCGCATCTTTATTGAAAGTTCATCAACATGATGCAAACATTTATCAAGCTCAAAGTGATATTAAATTCAGTACTTCCATAAAGATATTCAGTGTTGCATACCTCTTCAATATCGAAGTACTTTTCCACCACTGAATTTCTCAACAAAACAATGACTGCTCAGAACTGACCACGAAATAGGTCTAACCCAGACAACTTTGTTTTATAAACATGCTTGTGCTTGACTTAGAAAAAAATGCCCATGTTGATTTCCTGTGGAAATGCTGATGGATGGGAATTATTTTCACTCTTTTGGAGTCCAGATAAAAGCCTGTCCAGTGCACAACAGTTTCCAAAACAGTACCTTTTCTGCCATTCATATGGCAAAGTTTCTATGCCTAGCTAATAAACTGCTGCATATGTGTATGCATGTATGCGTATGTAATCAAAATACTCCTGAACATATCTTATTCATCCCCTCAACACAAAAATTAAACAAAATAAAAAAGAATGGGATAAAGAGAGTCCCTCAAAAATAGTCCTTAACAAATCTGGAGAAATAATACACCTCTGATTAGCTTAAAGTAGCTCCTCTTCTTTCTTAATTGTCTTTGTCTCCAAACACACAGTTGCTCAGTTCTATAATATGTAAGATACAAGACCGTAGAGTAAAACAACAAAGTCATACTATGAACTAACAACTACTATGATAAAACTGATGCCCTTTCTGAAAATGTCGGCATATTACTGGGTATTTGAATCTAAAACAAAGAAACCACTGCAAATGTTCAGCATTTAACTATTGCCCCTGTTGGTGAAAATAAGGGGGGGAAAAAACATTCACTCTCCAGAAAGTTCAAGCTGTAAAATACACACAAAATTGAATCTACTGTTAATCAGTTTAAAATTTACCTAATTCTACATTTAGTCATTATAATCATTTACTCTTCTCTTTGTTTCACTTGATAAATCAATGTAGTTTTCAGAAAAATATAATCATTACTTTTTTCCTCAGTGAAAAATCCTTGTTTATTGCATGCAGTCTTGCATCACCCTGTATTTCTAATGTTCAAAGTGTTATGTTGCCATCTCAATTGTTTTTAAATGTGTCATACTGCAATCAAGTATAAACATACATATTCACCAGACTACACCACAGCAGCCAAGTTTAACCTTATCATTCCAAACTTGATCAACCTTAATAAATCACCAGGGGTACCTGCTAACTGCATACTAAGAGTTAACTGTTTCCTCCAATATTTCTTTTCGTTTGCAGAGTGACTTGACAAAGACTTTTGTTTGGCAATTTTTGAAAATAAACTATCACACCAAACTGAAATGGCAGCTTTAAAAAAAAAAAAAAAAAAAAAAAAAGGACAGGTAAAAACTAAACATTGTTTGGAACTGTATGCTGTTGTTCTCGAAAACAACACAATTAAAGATAACAAAACCCTCACACCTCTCAAATTAAAGCAAATAATTCATTAAACTGTTCTACAGTAGTCACAAGAACTATGTAAAGACAATTAAAGGATAATAATTTCTACTTAACCCCAACCTTAACTGCAGTTTCAAAATTAGGTCAGTTAAAAGGAAAATCACCATTTTAAAGGAGATTGAGAATCATTAAAATTGGATAAAAATGTTCCTAAATGACTACACAAAAAAACTCTAAATGTAACTAAATGTCGAAGATCCCATATTTCATACACAGCATCAGAATTATATAAGAAATGCCTGTCAATGGATGCTCTGTTCGAGAAGTGGGATTCCAGTCTGACTCAGTGTTATTATCTGGCAAAAAAAATATGTAATTCACGATAGCCTGTTTATTTTCTTTTTGTTTTCCCCTTCAGAAGCCTTTATAAGGATACATATATATAACAGAGATATTTGAAGCAGAGAGAATCACTAGCAATTTGTCAATCAATAACTTCAGGTTTCAGCATTACTGGTGAGTTTGTGTTAAATAAGCATTTTTTTTCTTTCAGCCAAGAAAATGCGTGCCACGCCAATCAAAACTAATCACATCTGGGCTTTCATTGAGACAGTAGTTGCTAATTTTACAGGTCTGCCCACATCGTTCTAGAAAATAGGAAGCACAAATCTGACATTTCCAGCAGTTATTATTAAAACAACCCCTGAGAGCTCGATCCCGTTCACACTGGAAGCAATGTCAAACTCCCCGTTGACTCCAGGGAGAGCAGGATCGGGCTCTGAGCGGCTCAGCTCCTCCAGCTCCATGCACAGGAGTGAGTACGTGTTGAGGAGCTGGGCTGGGAGAAGTACCCAGCCCAGCTAATCCTTTGTTAACTGCCCACGGAGTTGAACTTTCCATCACTTTGTCAACAACAGCAAAGTGCCCTGCAGACTACAACGGTGATAAAAGGACATATTTACCTTGAGGGAATATCAAAGGAAAAGCCGTAGAATTGCAAAACAAAGTAGTCCAAAGGAATTATCTATGCATGCAGTCCAAACGTGCACCTCGAAGTAGGCCACGGTCTGTCAAGCAGTCGTCTCGGCACCAGCCACCCTGCCTTCCATCTTACGAGATTCACCCAGAAAACTGACAAACCTGCTCCGCGACAACAAAACTCTCCTAATGCTTTCGAACGCCCACCATTTGTTCTCCATTCATCCAATCAACTTTCCACTGCACATCTTCTCCTGCGACTGAGGCTCAGAGGCAGGATCCCTTCTCATCTGTATGCTAATTATTGTGCCACATGGACAAAAGTAATAACGCTTTCAGACGGGAAACCGACGGGCCCGAAGTCGCAGGCAGAAATTAATAAGTTGCCAGCACGGAAGGCTGCGGCGATGGGCATGCGTGCGGCTCTGTGGCCGGCGGATCAGCTGTACCCTCCATTTAAGAGCGGCACAGGGGCTGCGGGAAGCCTAGGCAGCGCAGCACGCACCGAGCCCCAGCTCCCCCAGAGACCGCA
>NW_008687593.1:113776-119293 GCF_000695815.1 Acanthisitta chloris | reverse complement strand
CCAAATGTAGGACCTTGCCCTTCATTTGGTGGAACTCCATGAGGTTTGCATCGGCCTCTCAAGCTGGTCAAGGTGTGTTCAGTGATGGTAAGCATCCTGGGAAAAGGGAAGGGGCCAAAGGTAGAGAATCCTACGGATGCCTAGGGCACAGGCTGGTCTTTTGCTTCTTTTTCCATTTTCACCATCACAGCCTGCAACTTTTTAGGTTTCATTTTTTTTTGCTTCTTTTCCCAGCCAATATGTGCCCAGCCAACCTGCCAGGAGTGGAGTGCCCCAGAAGGACCTTCTGCTGAGGCTCACCCCTCACTCACTGGTGGCCTCTGACCACCTCTCCTGCAATGAGAACGAACACTGTGGATTTCCCAGGTCACCTGGTGAGTCACAGGATGAAGAGCAGACCTCAGCATTGCTCTCATACTGGAACAATTTTCCCCTCACTTTCATTCCCAGCTTTTTCCCCCCCCCCCTTCTTTTCCTTTTCACTTTTTGCCAGCAAACCTCCAGCTCAAATGAAATCCTTTTTCCATTTTCACCATCACAGCCTGCAACTTTTTAGGTTTCATTCCTGCCTCTCCCACTTCCCACACACACTTCCTCCTGCTCCCTGACCTTCCAACAAAACACAATACCCAGTGGCTGTGCCTGACGTGGCATCTCCCACACACACACTTCTTCATTTCCCTTCTTTCTCTCTGCAAAATGAAAGCAGCATCAGGACTCCAAACATCCTAGGGCCATGGCTCTTCCTCCATCCCAGAGGGGACATCTCTCCATAAGCCATATCTGTTTGTAGGGACACAAGAACAAAGCACTGAAGCTGATCAACCAAATGAACACCCTCTCACCATGCTGGCAATACCCCAACATAGACAGCAAACTGATTTCTCCCACGAATTAAGCATCCCAGTAGAGTTCAGGGAGCACATCAGGCCAGATTCCTGGAAGACCAACCCTCCAGACTTCATCCTGCCCCTTTTCCCACCTCTGCAGGCTCTGGGAATCTCCTTTCCATTAGAGAGAGTGAGCTGCTGGAAACAAGATGATTCAATCAGCAGATCTCTCTGTCTGAGTCAGCCCCATCCCTTGCTGATAAGGAATGAATACTGCCTGTGTCTGTCCAGGTGCGTGTCTCTCTCTCTCTCTCTATTTCTCTTTTCTCCTTCATAAAGCTGTCAGACCAAAAAAAAAACCATAACATATTAGTGGGAGAAAGGAATGTCAGGTGTAATACAATGACATGATCAGGAGGCTGGGGGAGTGTGTGTGCCTGGCTGCCACGCCAGAGTATCTCTGAACCAGCTATGGCTCAGGAGCACCTTTCCCTCCCTCACACCCTTTTGTTCCACTGCCTCCCATCAGACATGGAAAATGGGATGATAAATAGGAGGGAGTGCTTACTCAGCACCATTCCACTCCCCAAAGCCACCTGTGCTTGACAGTGCAGGGCAGAGACTGGGGAATATCAATCAACTGATATTTCATCCCTGGAAGTGTTCAGAGCCAGGTTGGATGGGTCTCCAAGCACCCTGATATAATGGGTGGCATCCCTGCCCATGGCAAGGAGGTTGGAACTTGATCATCTTTAAGGTCCCTTCCAACCCAAACCATTCCATCAGTCTATGAACATGACAGGAATGGCCTAACCACACCAGACAGCCACCACCTGAATCGTTTCCAGCTAGAGAACACTGATTGCACCTACTGGTTATCTGTTCCAGCATCTAGATGCTTTTTCTGCAGAGGAAAAGAGGAAACACATCGAGAAGAAAATACCTCTTGCTCCCACACAGGTCTCTGATCTTCAGCTTGAATGGGTGGCTCTCATTCTGGCATCACCTAGTAAGAAGCCCTCAGGTATCAGGTTCTTCTCACACACCTTCTACACTTCAGGAAACAGCACTGCATATTTCAACACCTTGCAAAGAACCACCCCAGGGCACAACACTATCACATTTCACAGCAGTGCAGATTTTCCAACCCCAAGCTCTGCCTTGAAGGATGACATTAATTGAAATGGCTGCAGAAGTGCCAGGGCTGAGCTCCAGCTCCATGACCCACTCCGAGCACAGGCTCCAGAGGGGCTGGTGCAGCCCTGCTGGCTCCCAGCCCACTGCAGAGATGTTCCTCCTTGCTCCAGTGTTCTCACTCCTGCCTGTTCCTTTCCATTTCCTCCACCCCACCAGCACAAATGCGAGGCCAGGGGATCTGACAAGCAGGGGCAGGCACATGGACATCTTGTCCGCTGTCCAATTTGGGGACATGCCAGGCTGAAGTATAAGATTCCTACCGACAGCACATATGCAAATCAAGGCTCCTTCTGCAGTCTTTAATAGCCCAAAACTGATTTAACTCTTCAAACACAAAGACCAAAAAACCCTTTCAAAACGTGTGTTACTGTTCCAAAAATTCTGGCAACTTTTGATATGCAAATACCAACCCAACCTCCTTATAAAACATGCCAAGTCCTTGATTTCATGTTCTTAATTTCACCCAGTAGCACCAAGTTGCACAGAAAGATGCGAAGTGTCTCCTTTAGCAGTTGCTAATTAATTCAACAACTGGTCCCTTCTGGGTGTTGTTTTGCATCCCTCTCCTTTTCAACCTGGTCAGCTGTTGGAGGTATCTGAGGTATCCATGAGAAGTAATGGAGCAGTAAAGTCACTGTGATGATCCTTCAATTAGCTGTACAAGGATGTGCATCGTCACGGAAAAATGTTTCTTCTGCTAATGAGAAGTAACGATCCTGGACCTGGGGGATTCTGCACTCTGATCAAAAGAGCCCAATCAAAACCTTTGAAAATTTCTGATTAAACCAGACAAAAGAGGGGAGAAAGTCACCAAGTCAGATGCTGAATAGATAACAGAATTCACTTCCACTTTTCCTTCCCTGAAAATGGTAAATCTAATGGGCATGACTAAGCAGCTGTGAGGGGAGACGTGAACAAATTTATAAAGCAAAGGGGAGTTTAAAGTTCATCTCATTTTCTCCTTCTGCAACAGTGTCTGCAATCACATTGTGATTTAAAGGCCACCTTGCCCCTGGTGGGAAGCAGGTGAGAAGGGTGTGATTCACTTCTGCATGCCAAATATGATGGGAGAAGGGAAAGGCCAAGAGGCACAAGTGGAACAGTCACATCCCTTTGGCACTGTAAAATGTGTGTTGCTTTTTCCAGTTCCTTGAGGTACAGGGGGGAAAAAAGGATAATAATGGCACGGTGGCATTTTCTGTCTCGGTTTGTACATGGGAAAACTGCACCTTTCACTACTGGGAACGAAGCCAGAACAAATCCTGATTCAACTGACACCAACCTCAGGAGCCCCTGGTCCACCTTGAGAAACCCTCTGGAAACCAAGTGACAACCCTGCCCTTTTCCAGAGGCTGTCACTGTTCCCTGCTGCATTTCCAGCTCACCAGAAAATGCTCCTGCTGCTGTTGGCTTACACCTTTCTCACTAGCCAGCAGGATTAATCTCATCTCTGTGTCACAGCATTTGGGGAAGGCTATTCTGATTTGAGGGAACAGGAAGGGATTATCCCAGAGGCTGCAGAGGAATGAAGCAAAGCAGCATGCACTGCTGCCCAGGCATGCTTTGCCTGCCCTCCTGGCCCCCAATTCCTTGGGAACGCACTTTTTTCCCAGATAATGTCCAGTTCCAAAGCCTTTATATGAGTGAATGGTCACAGTGGTATTGAACCACAAGAAGGGAGGCATAAGTGGAGGAAAGGAGCTGCCTGCAGCAGGGGAAAGGGGAAAGTAGCAGCGTAGGATTTCAGAGACAGCTGACCTGGTTAAGAATGCTGCAGATCTGGGTGTCAGGAGTTCTCTACAACTACCTGACAGGAGGTTGTAGCCAGGTGGGGGTCAGTCTCTTCTTCCAGGCAACTACTGACAGGACAAAAGGACATATCCTCAAGCTGCAGCAGGGGAGGTTCAGGTTGGAGATCATGAAGAATTTCTTCATGGAAAAAGGCTGTTAAACATTGGAAGGGGCTGCCCAGGGAGGTGGTAGAATCATCATCCCTGCAGGTATTTAAGAAGTAACTGAAAGTGGCACTTAGTGCTCTGGTTTAGTTGACAAGGTGGAGATCAAAGGTTGAACTGGAGGTCTTTTCCAACCTAAATGATTCTGTCTGGACACAGTTCCCTCATCTGCTTCTGCAAGTCTACAAGAAAGCAATTTTGCTTGACTCCAATTGTCCCTCCCTTCCTGTGGTGAATTTGTCTTTTTAGCAGCACAGCCCAGGGCAGGGATCATAGACTCAGAATTTTAGGGGTTGGAATGGACCTTACAGACCACCCAGCCCCAACCCCTGCCCTGGGCAGGGACACCTCCCACCAGAGCAGGTTGCTCAAGGCTCATCCAGCCTGGCTGTGAACACTGCCAGGGTTGGGGCAGCCATAGCCTCCCTGGGCAACCTGGGCCAGTGTCTCACCACCCTCACAGCAAAAACTTCTGCCTAATATCTAGCCTGAATTTCCCCTCCTTCAACTTTAATCTATTGCCCCTTTTCCTGTCACTGCAGCTCCTAACACAGAGTCCCTCTCCCGCTCCCTTGTAGGACCTTCAGATAGTGAAAAGTTGCTCTGAGGTCTCCACACAACCTTCTCTTCTCCAGGCTCAACAGCCCCAACTCCCTCAGCCTGTCCTCATAGTGGAGACGCTCCAATCCTCTTAACAACTTCGTGGCCTCCTCTGGACTTGTTCCAAATCTCATCATTCCCAAGCATGGTCTGGATTGTGCAGATGTGCAAATGGTCAGTCCCCAGTGCCCACCAACCTGACAGGCTTTACTCCACTCTAAGAAGTCACTGCTGCCCCACCAAGAGGGCAACACCAGCAGCCAAGCATGGGAAAGAGCAGCTCACACTCACTGGCTCCACACACCTGTATGCCCCAGTTCAATAAAATGTCATAAAAGTCGAGAAATTTCACAATAAACACAAATGGATCAATACCATTAGAGCTACTCCTAAGAGCTGCCTCAGGCTTTTCACACTATACCTACGAAAATGTCCAGTAGTGAGTAATTAATGACCAAACCAAGTAATTACTTTCTTGATTTTTCTCAAAAGTAGAATTCACTGAAACAACTTTGTGCTTTACTAGTGCTACGTTGTAAATTAGTTCATTAAGTGCTGATATTACAAGTCTGGGCTGACCGGTTAAAAAAAAAAACAAAACAGCAATGCTGGAGTGTGTCTTTACTTGCTGTTTGATGTAACCCTTCACAGGCTGCTCCAGCAGGAGAAAGCAGCTCAACCCTCTATCCACAACCACATCAGCCTTCACAGATCTTGCTCCTGGGGCAGCTGGCAGGGAGGGAACTTGTCTTAGAGGAGCCACCAGGACCTCAGTGTTCCTGTGCCAGCAGCTCACCAACAGGGATTAAGGCAAATTCTCACCTTTACCATTGCAAGGAACAAGTGGGAGAGGAAACAGGAGCAGTGGAGGCTTCCCTGAAGCCACACAAAAGCTGAAAGTGGGACTACAAGAACTGCCAGACACCTCTGAACTG
>NW_008687593.1:90823-113757 GCF_000695815.1 Acanthisitta chloris | reverse complement strand
CAGGATGCTTCCCATGCAGCTGGCAGCTCCAGCCTAATACAGGGACTTCTAACCTTGGAGGAGCAGTAAGAGAAACCAAAGAGGATGAACAAATAGCAAGGGATGAGGAGCACACAAAGGAGGCCAAGAGGAAAGGCAGAGATCAGAGAGTTTGTCTGTGAAGGCAAGGGCCACTCTCTCTCCAGCATAACACTCTCTTGGAGTAAGAGGATAGATGCCCTCAAGATAAGGAGGACATGGAACTGTTGGAGCAAGTCCAGAGGAGGCCACAAGGCTGCTAAGAGGACTGGAGCATCTTCCCTAAGAAGACAGGCTGATTCTATGATTCTGTGTATCTCCAGTTTCTTGCCACATCTTCTATTCACGTACTTGATTTCTGCTCAGAGCTGTATTGTCTGCTTGGAATGCTCACACAACCTCAGGCACTCACTGGAGCATGGAAGAGGAAGAGGATGCTGAGCAATTCAGGCCTCCCATAGCCCATAGCTGTCAGGCACATCCTGGAGAGAAACCCACACAGCACTACACATCAGCTGTGGCAGGAGGGACATGAGTCCAGGTCATCCAAGACCTCTGGCCTTCTTCACTTGGCCTGCCCTTGTCACTGCAAGGCATCTCAGACATATCAGAGGTAAAACTACCTAAGCATTCCTAGATTTCCATCACCTGCAGCATGAGGCACTAAGACAGGAGTGCTGCAATCGTGGGGGGTGTGTATGTACCTGCACGAGAAAGAACACGAGTCAATAAGCAAATTACTGAAGTAATCCTTCCATCCCCACCAGGAATGAATTATTGTTTCCCTGCTCCCAGGAGCATGGTTGTAGCCTGGGAGCTTAACATGCAATCTGACATGGACCTCCAGCATGCACTGTTAATCCCTCTCAGCACAGTGACAGCTAACAACAAACCCCTCAAGCAGAGGAAGCTCTGCCTTTCTTTCCCATCTTTCCATTACCATATTTTTAATTGCCTGAGAATATCCTTTTGCTTTTGTCAAAACAAATTCTGCTAAACCACCGCTTCGGAGATGAACGGGGGAGCCAGGAATGGTGAGAGAGAAGCCAAGAAAATCCCTCTGTAAATGAAGATTTCTGCTGATGGAAGCACGGCAGGGAGGAGCGGGAGCAGGGGTTGCTCATCCCCATCGGCATCACAGTCCCCACCACTGCAACTGCTTGCCAGGTTTTAATACAGGGCACGTGATGAAGAGGTGCCAAGACAGATGGATCTGCTGACTTGGTCAGAGGGAACATGAGAGGAACAGAAATTACTATGGTAAGAAGGGTATTAAAAGAAAACACAGTGGCAAGAGTCCACCTAGGAGTTCAGAGGCCAACACACAAGTGAGGCTGAGCTTGGAGTATGATGAACAAACAAACAGACAGTGTTAGAGAGAAATCAATTTTAAGAGAAGCAGAAGGCCCTGGAAGGGAGATCCTGTCAGAGGGAGTGCAGCAAGAGGAAAAGGAAGAGGAGAAGGAAGCAAAGGGGAATAGCACACAAATCATGTTCATGCACACAAGTACCTGACGTGAGTTAGATGCTTTTTTCCCTTGTTTCCTCTCTCCTCCCTCTCAAAGGAAAATGAGGTTTTGACAAAGCCTAAACTTCATGAAAAATCTTCTGATTCTCTGTTTCTTGCTTATGGTTTTAAAGAAAACACTTTCCTTTTTGACAGTTAGAAAAAGGCTTTACCTCCTTCTTCCCAAGTAAAACATTTTTCAGAAGGATGTGATGGAAACAAACAAAGCTGAAGCTGCTGGAGAGTCAGGGGAGACAGATTTCTTCCTCATGTCCTGGGTCTCTCATGCTGACTGCTCAGCATGGGCAGCAGAAAGTGCAAATACAGCCCTGAGCAATCTCTTTGCACCCACCTTCACAGCTGAGGTCAACAAGGAAAAAATCTACTCACTCTTGCAGGCAGGGAAGCTGAGGCAGGGGGAGAAGCTGTTTAAATACTATCCCAGCACTAAGCACACAAAATCCCACTGCAGTCAAGCACAAGTGGCATAGAGAAACCTCTCCCACACCTAAACATCCCCCTGAGCACTTGCCTTTGGGACGGGGCAAGGAGGAGATGCTCTTGGTCTAAACAGGCTGATATCACTTTGGGAAGAGCCAAGACAGGGAGGTCAGAGCTCCCCATGTTCATCCCAGGACAGACAGCACTGACATCCTGGTTTGGTTTCCATCCTCAACACATCACCAAAAATCCTCCTTTGCCTCCAATCAAAGGCCCAGCACAGCCCCAAGGACATGGAGAAAAGTTCCAGCCCCTGATTCATTTCCTGCTCTGCTAGAGATACTGTGGTGCAGCCACTGCTGAGAGGGGACTGGGCCAGGAAAGCAAGCCCTGACTTCATTCACACAGTTAAAGGGGAGGGAAACATGTGTGCAAAGAAGATGACAGTGCAAGGGGAAGGATTTGAGGCCAGGTTGGATTTTGAGCAAGGTGAAGGTGACCCTGCCCAGCCCCATCCCTGCAGGAGAGTTGAAACTAGATGATCTTTAAGGTCCCTTCCAAGCCAAACTATTCTACGATTATCCTCAAGCACAGGTTTTCCAGAAGCTTCAATGTATCAGCTGCAAGTCCAGGGAGGGTTGTCTTTGCTGTGTTTGAGTGGCCTTTTTTCTGTTCTTGCTTTGTTTAGTGTAAAATGAGCTCTAAATAAATCAGCAATGTACAGGATGTGTACAAATGGGGCACAGAGCCTGCTCCAGCACAGTGCTGAATGGCTCTATCTCCACAGGGACATGGCAAACAAGCTGCTCCACCAAGTTAATTTCTCTGCCCTTTTATTACAGCAGGCAGCCCCTCTGCTCGTTTGTGGTATCGTACAATGAGGGCTGTATACAATAATCTGAGCTTGGAGAATACTCCATATCCCAAGCCTGGAACTAGGCAGCTTTGTGCAGCAATATGGGGAAGACCTGAAGATGTGACCCGCAGTAAAGAGAAGTCCCCACTCCATGAGTCAGCCCCACAGCCCTGCAGCTGTGGTGCACCACCACACTCACAGGAGAGCTATAAAATATGGAGATAATTCTCCTAATGTCTCCAGCATTTAAAGGCTGATTAACATTGCTTCTAATAGAGCTGGGCCAGAGACTAAAGTGGCATAAGACATCTGGCCCAGGATTTAAGTGCAGGGGTCTCAGGAGGTGCTGCCAGCACAGAAGCTCCAACCTCTTCCCTCATCTCTTGGCTTCAACCCCAAGCCAGCAACAGACCTGGGGGGCAGCATGCACACTGGTGACATGAATCCTGCCCCTGCAGATCAGCTCCTAACCCCCTCCTGTGCTCAACAGAATCCTGCTAAGACTGTTTTGTATGAGGGAAAGTTACGCAGCCAAAAATTTGAGCAGCTTCTATGAAGCTGTTAGGGTGGTCAGGCACTGGAATAGATTGCCCCGGGAGGTAGTGGAGTCACCATCCCTGAAAGTGTTTAAGAGGTATCTGGATCTGGCACTGATTTAGAGCTACAGCAGTGACAGGTTAATGGTTGGACTTGATGATCTTAGAGGTCTCCTCCAGCCTTGATGGTTCAATAATTCCAAGTTGTGCAAGTGAGACGTTCCATGTGGAGGGCAGCCCTGCCAACCTGCTCATGGGGCATAGCTTAGGGCAAGTCCACACCTTGCACACATCTGCCTGAGAACTAGTGAGTCTTCCCAAGCACTACATCTATGCCTCTGGGTGCACTGCATGGCCAGAGATAGAGATGTTTGGGCTTTTTCCCTTCAGATAAGCCTAGAAAGACAGCAAAACATGTAGGGCAAGGGTGACAACCAAGCCTTCATGGAGCAGAGCACACCTCCACCAACTGCAGTGTAGAGAAACTGAATACAGAAACACAGATCACTGGATATAGAAAATCCCCCAGCACAGCACAGAAAGGATATTTGCCATCAGCTGACATATTACTCAACGTTTCTTACGCAGCTTACAAGCCCCAGAATGAAAACACGTGAGCCACTATGTTGTTGGACCGAAAAAGGCCAGACCTGCCTCCTTTCCAGAGTTCCCTGGAACAAGGACATGACTTCATCAGCAGCTGCACTACAAAGCCAAGAGACAGAGTTTGCCCTACAGCAAAACATTTAATACCCTCATCGGAACTGCAGACTTATCTGTGGAGGGGCTGGGCCCTGGAAACACATGCAGATGAGGTTGGCAGCCATCCCACACCACACCTGCTCAAACACACATCTGCTCTGCATCAGAGCAGCACAGAGGCTCCACAGGTGGGTTTGCTTTGGATCTCAGCAACTGCCTGCGGAGGATTTCCCCTCTGGGAGCCTCCTCTACCCCCCATGGGAAGCCAAGGCCGTGGAGCTGATGGAGATGGGGTGGGTGCATTTCTTGGGGTACCACTCATGGAACAGCTGAATGTGAGCTTGGAGGACAAGAAGCCCCTACTTGAGGTTTCTGGTCAACACTTTTTTTAACCAAATGTAGGGCTCAGCTGAGAGTTCAGGTCCTTGGAAATTTAATTCCTTGGTTGAGGTGTTAAGAAAACTTCCCTGTCTGCCTGTCCAGGAGCCACTCAGACAGTCAATCTTGCACCACCTGAGCTGAGAGTGAAACCCCTTCACAGCTGCTTCCCCACACTCTCACAGTCACACCAGGTTTCCTTACCAGCTTGGCCCCACATTTCCCATAGCAGAGTCACAGACATCTAAAACCTTAAAATAATTTAAGCGTGCTGCAATAACTAAATAACAACTCAAGGTGTCTGAGGAGGGACCCTGAACAAAGGAACCCCTCCCTGGGCTTTAATCACCTCCCAGTCCAAGCATGCCAAGGTCTGGGACCATTGGCTCCTGTTGTGTCTCTCAGTGTCTGGTCACCTCCCTGTGCCACTTGCTGTGCAAAGGGTCAGCAGTTCACAGCCTCTTGCCTGGGGCTCCCACCCAGAGCTCACCCTGCAGCTCCTCCCGAACTCCCTGCCATGAATGGATTCCTCAACAGGAGCTGAACACAGAGGAAAAGCATTCAAACCCACTAACCTGAATTTTCAGAGTAAGGGAAGAAAATCCTTCCTACACCCCTCACTGGGCCATATCCTGATCCTGCAGAACTGGTGAGCACAGACTGCCACCACTCACCAGTAGCTTGTCTGCCTTCCCACACAGAGGTAAGACTTCCATCCCCTGCCACAGCCAATCCTCAAGCAACCATGAGACAGAGACCTGCACTCGACCACTTCCCACTCCAGTGGGCCCCTCCTGGGCATCCCATTGCCAGCTGACAAAGCTGAAGCAAACTACTCTGCAGCACGAGTACTGACCCTGTGGCTGCAGAAAGCCAGTATGTTCTGGAGATACCAATGGCAGCTCTATGATGGGCACAGCCAAATTGCTCTGACACTCAGAAAGGCAGGTCAGGGAGCTCAGGGAAGCAGAGGGGTTAAAACTAGAGTGCAGATATCACCCACTACCAGAGCAGTTATTGTTTCCTCAGGCTTTGCTCCTCTCTAGCAATAGGGTGAGTGGGAATGGTTTAAAGCTGCACCAGGGAAGGTTTAGAATGGACAGAAGAAAGCATTTCTTTACCAAGAGCATCTTCCAACCCAGAAACAGGTTCAGTTGGGAGATGGTCGATGCCCCAAGTGCTTAAGAGACATTTAGCCAACGCCATTAATGACATCCGTTGCCTTTTGGTCAGCCCAGAACTGGGCAGGCAGCTGGGACTGGATGATCATCCTAGCTTCCTTCCAACTGAAGTAGTCTGCTCCAGACAGTCACCACCATTCCAGGGTAGTCAGCATTGCCAGGGATTTTGGTATGAACCCAGCAAAGGAATAGTCAGTTCCTCTGGCCAAGCAAAACCCAAGACACTCCAGGTCAGGTTTAAACTGAGTAAGTGCCCAAGGCTGTGGTACCCACCTGGCCCTCACAGGGGAGGGTGCAGACAGACAAGATGGTCCTCAGCAGTCAGTGTACAGCAGGAGCTAGGAACTTTGAGTGGAGAGTGGTCACGGAGAGAAACACACAGAGATAACATCCTGTAGTATCCCACGATATTCTCTACCCTGTAAGGTGAACAAATCCCAGTTCATCAAGGTACAACCAGGTAAAAACCAACTACCAACAGACCCAAGGAACAAACACAGAGGCAAGTCCTGCATTTCCTAACCCACAGGTTTGCTCTTTGGATTTTATCCAGATATTTAGCTATTTCTATGCCATGCTCATTTATTCCTACTATGAAATGCTGACAGGCTTTAGGCATGAATTTTTCTTGTACTGCAAGATATAAGGTTGACAGTTCTAAAGAGAAATTCTCTGTGCACAGGAAGCACAAAGAAAAGCCACTGCCAGCCTAACACATATTATTTTAGCCACTCTGTAGAGATCCAGGGCTCAGAAGGAAAAAATTGGTACCCAGACAGGCCTTGGGATGTCAGCTGAGACCCCTACAAACTCAACATGGGAAATGCTGCTCACCAAGTCTCCTACCCTACCTGCTCTGCTGCATCCACTACAGTTGAGCTCCCTCCTTTCTTGTTCTTCCATTGCTTCTCCTTTATTCAAGCCTAAAGTACAGCTTCAGTTTCCTGCCTTCTGCAGCTCAGAGATTTGGCTCCTGACCCTACATCTTGCATCTCCCAAACTACAGTCACCTCCTGTCTCAATCTCAGCTTCCCAAGCTGTTGGGGAACTAGTCTGTGCTCTGACAACAGCAATCTTGCACCATTTGCTTTCCTGAATCTGCTCTTCTGAGGATCAGATTCCTTTGTCTTTTCCTTCTTCCGTCTCTCCACAGCTACTCCAGGCTGCTGCAGAGGCTGTGTCCACCCTTTCCTCACCTGTAGCCACATCCCAGCAGTTAACCCTGGGGAGCCCCTTCCTGCTCCCTGAGCCTGTGGAGCCAGGGCAGCTATCAAATTGATTTCTGCAGCCCCTGCCTGCAGAATTAAGAGAGCCACATCTCCTCATCTTGCTTTAAGCACCTAGCCAAGACCTTGCTATATATAACTGATGGAGATGGGCAGCACCTGCCCACAACCCATTCCTCACCAGGCTTAAATCACCGTGGCCCTGAGACCCTAGAGCAATTGCCTCCTTGTTTCAGGTGCTGGGGGGAAGTCAGGAGATTGAGCTCTTACAAACCACTGGTGCCTCACGTTTCCGAGTCTGTGCTCACATCCCAAAGGACCTGACCTACCTTCCTAGCTGTTGAGATGAAACCAGCCCAAAGTTCGGTGACAGTTGCCACTGCCATGTAGCAGCCAGATAAAACAAAATACACCTAGTGAGTCGCTAATACGTTTGCAGGGAGTGAATTCACCACTCTGGAGACTGAGACAGGTTC
The DNA here is from genome assembly GCF_000695815.1 of Acanthisitta chloris. Lineage (NCBI taxonomy): Eukaryota > Metazoa > Chordata > Aves > Passeriformes > Acanthisittidae > Acanthisitta > Acanthisitta chloris. Next base: position 106,436 of record NW_008687593.1, on the reverse strand, counting down.
TTCTCCTTCCCTTGCCATGCCACGTCCATCACACAGGCTGTGGCTTCAGCAGCCAGAGATCTGTTTCCTATAAATTTTCTGCACAGTGCCTACAACACTTGTAGTCTCTCTAAAATAATGATTGGAGGGTGGATAGAGGAGAACAAACAGTTCAGCTGAACAGTTTATCTGATGAATTTAGCCTCTTCTCCTGTTCCTGTAATATCAGGTGGACAAATGCCACGTCCATCACACAGGCTGTGGCTTCAGCAGCCAGAGATCTGTTTCCTATAAATTTTCTGCACAGTGCCTACAACACTTGTAGTCTCTCTAAAATAATGATTGGAGGGTGGATAGAGGAGAACAAACAGTTCAGCTGAACAGTTTATCTGATGAATTTAGCCTCTTCTCCTGTTCCTGTAATATCAGGTGGACAAATCCAATTTCCTCAAATGCATTTGTTGCTTGAGTTTATTTGACAAATACATCCCCAAACAATTGCCTCTACATTCACTTAGCAAATATTTAAAATCTGAACTGTGCTGTTTAGTGAATCCCCTGGCACTGCACTAGTCCCTGCTGGAGTGGAAAAGTTAGTTTTTTTCCCCCCAATATTAGTTATTTCTGCATTTCCAATGAAATTTTTTGCCAGCTCTCATTCTTTTGCTGATATCACCAGGTGATTAGGTGGTGCTGGTTAGGGAAGGAGCTGGTCAGTTGTCTCCTGAAGGAATTGAGTTTTGCTGGGAAGCAATAACCCATTGAAGCAGACACATTTCATCAGCAACACCCTCCCAGTCCAATGACTTGCAGGAGCTGAAGCAAAGATGCCTGTGCAAATTCATCTCCCAGAAATCCCTGTGGGTTCTTCTCCCAGGCTACAGCCGAGCATTTGTGTCAGTCACCTGTCAGCTGCACATCTCCAGCCGAAAACTGGCAAGTTTTGGTCTGGTCAACCTTCTCCAAGCTAAGGAAGTCCTGTGATGGGCATGAGAATGTAAGGCAGCCAGAAGAAAGGTGTCCCAAGCATTTTTTGCCCCAAAAGGAGACCAAGGAAGGGGCCTAGGGACACCTAACAGCAACTCTCCTGTACCTGCATGGGGGTTACTAAGAAGCTTGAGCTTGCCAGGAAGGAGGAGATGGAGACAATAGGCACAAACTGAAATAACCAGATCTAAACAACTGGATAGAACAACAGCTCCCAGGAGGGCACTGAAACAGTGGTACAGGTCACCCAGAGAGGCTGTGGAGACCTTGGAGGTTTTCACAACCTGGTCTCATCTCAAAACTAAACCTGCTTTGAGCAAGGTGGTGGGCTAAAGACATCCTGAATCCCTTCCCACGGGAATCATTCCAGTCTGTGACCCCAGGAAACCCAGCACCAGTGCAGATCAAGCTGACAGGAACGATGGTTACACAGAGTGGCAGCAGAGTCTGAGGGGTATAACATCATACCTTGGCTAAAGTCTGCTTCTAGAATTGCCTGTTTATAGCAAGATTTGGTGGGGGGAAAGAATAATATCCATTTTTTGGTCCAAACTGGACCAAAACCAACACTTAAACAAATGCTGAGGAACAAACATCTGCATTTCAGCAAACTCAGCTACAAAGACTCATCATTTCAGACCTAGGGAAAATCAATTTCTAGGTCTCATGATTACAAAGAAAAACTCAAGAGCTCAAAGAGTTCAACCAGAACCAGAAGGCAAATAAAAAGAAATCACAATTCATTATTCATCAAAATCTTCTCCAATCTGTTTTAAGACCATGTCAGGATATTTTAGCGCTGCAGGTATCAATAGTGGTAAAAAAACCTGCAAATGTGACTTTACAATTTGCTTTACGGGGTAGGGTTTTTTTCCTGCCAGTAAAAATCTTGTTGCTTGAACGTTCTTGGAAAAGTACCAGGGAAAGGTTGGGAATATCGCCCAAGCAAATTCACTTAAGAATTCAAACAAACACATCAGGACACAGTTTTGCTTTTGTCACCCAGCTCTGAGGGAAAGCTGAGCAGTTAGGAGAGGGCAGGGAAAGAACAAATGCCTCATTAAACCTGTTTTGGGGCAGAGGAACAACAGACAACCTATTACTGGGAACAGCCTCTCCTGCTCTTCAGTCAACCAAGAGTCTTTCAATGCAACACTGAGTTGGACAACAGCTCTTCATATCCCCATTATTTATTCCATGCCTCAGAGGAATGCAGCCAAGACAACATATCCTTCTCCCCCTCCACTGCCCTTCTACTCTGCTCTGCTGAGACCCACCTGGCATACTGCACACAGCTCTGGTGCCATCAACATCAGAAGGACATGGAACTGTTGGAGCAAGTCCAGAGGAGGCCACAAAGTTGTTAAGAGCACTGGAGCATCTCCCCTGTGAGGACAGGCTGAGGGAGTTGGGGCTGTTGAGCCTGGAGAAGAGAAGGTTGTGTGGAGACCTCAGAGCACCTTCCAGGAGCTGAAGGGGCTCCAGGGAAGCTGCAGGGGGATCTGTGTTAGGAACTGCAGGGACAGGACAAGGGATAACAGATACACATTGAAAGAGGGAAATTTAAGTTAAATATCAGGAAGAAGTTTTTTCGCTGTTCAGGTGGCGAGACACTGGCCCAGGTTGCCCAGGGAGGCTGTGGCTGCCCCAACCCTGGCAGTGTTCACAGCCAGGTTGGATGAGCCTTGAGCAACCTGCTCTGGTGGGAGGTGTCCCTGCCCAGGGCAGGGGTTGACACTGGATGATCCCTAAGGTCCATTCCAACCCCTAAAATTCTATGATTCTACGATTCTTCTGAGCTGTGTACTGACATGGGAGAGGGAGGAATTTCACATCCCCACTCCACAAACATCCACCTGCTGCCAAGATCAGCAAATGACACACGAGAACACCAGGCAGGCACACAAGAAGAATAGAACAGACTTCCTGAGACACCATGAATTCCTTCCCTGATCACTATTTTCTCATCCCAAAAAAGAAAATAAAGGGGGCACCAGGTGGTGGCTCTGGCAGGGAATTTTTGGGGGTTTGTGCTGAGTTTTTAACCTTCAGACCAGCCATGTCAAACATCCACAGCACTGGGTAAAAAGAGAGATGATGCAACCATCTGATTAAAACATGGCTTAACTCAGAGCTCTGTGACCAGGGTTGTAGGTCCAAGTCCCTTCCTTGCCTTAAGGGCAGGTAAAGCACCAGCAATGTTGTTTTAAGAACCGCAGAGCTTTACTAGGCTGAGCTGTCCAGAAGCTTTCCTACAGAAGTCAAGTTGTCAGCCAGGTGTGGAGCAGCACCTCCAGCAAGCACCCAGATCTTCAGCTGAGGGCTCCTTGCCTCAGGGAGCTGTGAAAACAACTCCACCAGCCCATCTCTGGGTCTCACAAAGCTAAAATAATTGATATCTACAGCTCTGAAATGAGATTTTTCCAATTCTCCATCCCTGGGAAAGGCAGTTTTTGTTAGGTGCCTTGGAGTAGTCGTGCTTTGTTCAAAGGGGCTGCAGTTGCTCCTGGATGTCCTCTAAGCCCTGGCTCAGCTGGCTCTGCAGAACACTCCGTAATGGACTGGCTCACTCTGGCTACATGCTTTATATCTCTTTAGCTCCATGAGCAGATGGAGTCGAGGGACAGCAGGATTTATATCTCTTGCTCGAGTTGCAGCTTGGCTAGGTGGAAATAAAAAACCAGGAAAGAACGAGGAAACTGCATCATAACAGCATTTACCTCCTGGGCTTTGGAGCCTCTGTATTCTACCTGGGCAGTGTTTGCCGTTGTCAGCGTTAATCCTGTGCCTTCCTCCCCAGCTGAAGAGGAGGAGAAGGCCCAAGGGATTGTTCTCCTCCCTACATCATGTGATGGATGGAAGGAGCTTCCAGCAATGTGGTGAAACTCTCCACTGGCCAAGCCTGTGCATCAGTGCCGATTCGTGCCGGCAGATAATCTGGCCCAGACCATTTCCTTCAGGGCACGCAAAGGAAAAGCAGGAAATCCTTCTGACCTCTGAGGGCTTTAAAGGGAGAGAAAAGGAGGCAGAGATTGACAAGGCTTTGGGAAAGAGCAGCGCAATAGGTTCCTAAACTCCTTACCTTCCTGCACGTTTCATGCAATCAAAGAGGAAAAGGCAAACCCGGAGAGGGAGGGAACGCTAATGAACGTGAAAGCTTCCCAATTAATTAATTACCCCTTTTAGCTGGTGAAAAAGGAGGCTAGAAATATCCACGTCTGCTCCTCTTGGAAGGCAACCCGAGCCCCCTCCCAGCCTGCCAGCACACGGGGATAATTAATCCATTACAGGATGGATCGCGCCGCGCCGCCGTAAAACAGGGAGATCTATTTCTCCTTCCCTTCTCCCCTCCTCCCCAAAGAGACATCTGAAACGTATCATGTAATAAATGTTTCTTGGATGGAAGGAGAGGTATTGTTCTCTTGCTGTGGAAACAATCCCAGCACTGGGGCCAGCCAGGAGGGGAGCAAGGCTGGATGCTTTGCTCGGCGGCTCTGACGATATCCTATATGGCAGAGTGGCCTCCAAAGGACACATGTCATGATGTTCCCTCTGAAAAGCAGCACTCAGGAGGGCAGAGTGAGCTGGCTCTGAGCAAAGGAGGTGAGCCCAGACTGTTCCCCAGGATGTTCTGAGGGTCAGAGGTGTGCTCCCCACAGTGAAGCACTCCCAGTGGGCAATGAGAATCTCTGAGGTTGGGGATGTGGCCCAGAGACCATCACAACACACCCAATAGAGCATCTCCAACCAAGCCCCTCCAACTCCACATTCTTCCCTCTCCATCACAGCCTGCCAGAATCATAGAATTTAGGGGTTGGAATGGACCTTGGAGATCATGTAATCCCAATCTCCTGCCCTGGGCAGGGACACCACCTCACTAGATCAGGTTGCTCAAGGCTTCATCCAACCTGGCCTTGAACACCACCAGGGTTGGGGCAGCCACAGCCTCCCTGGGCAACCTGGACCAGTGTCTCACCACCGTTAGAGTAAAAAACTCCAGGCAAAGCTCAGCCTTTCTGTAGGCACCCCTCCTTTAGTCTGACACTTTCCTCCACTCTAAAGGACCTTGAAATGAGCTGCAGTGGACTCACAGCTTCCAGCTATAATAGAATTGATCATCCTCCAGCAAGAATCCTGCATTTTGTTTATTCCTGGCCAGCCAGATTTGATGCCCGAGGTGAGACGGTTCACCCTCACACACCTTTTCACTTCCCACTGCCACATGCTCAGAAGGGCAGGAGGTTTCTTCTGCTGTGCACACAGCACAAATCTGCTTCACCAGGGTATGGATTTTCCCATCCTCTCCTGTCTAATTAAAAAACCCCTCATGCCGTGCTCTTCACTCCCCTTTGCTGGTGTTTATGTGGAGCACAAGCTGCAGATGAAAGGTTTCCTGAGGAGGATGGGGGAGATTGCCTGTTACCTAGCTGACACCCTTTGCTCTGTGGTGGTTGGATACCCTCAAAGCATGGAAATTGCATGAGATCAGAGCTCCCCAGCGCTGATCTCACCCCTGATCCCAGCATCCCATTTGCATCAGTTTATCAGAAACATTGCTTCTTTCTGCTGACATCCAAATATTCTTGGCATGGAGGAGCTGCTGACATTTATTCCTGAATTGCCACATCGCAGGAGCTTTGGCTAAGACTCACGTTACATAGGAAGAGAGAAGGGACCTTGTTCCTTCGTGAAGATCAGTCCTGTACAGTCTATCAGTCTAGATTAGATTTGGGTCACTTCCTCTATTCATTTCCCTAGATGATTTTTTTAAGGCTCTTTCAAAGAAACACTCGAGCTCAGTACAATGTTCTTGATTGCAACCAGAACCAGCTGAAAAATGCTGAACTAATTGAAGACATTTTCATTCTTTCCTCAAAACATTTCCAGGGTTTTTGGTCAGTACTTGGAACTGTGAAAAATCCCCCTGGGCTCCACTGTACAACAGCAAAAGCTTTTTCCACAGCTTCAGCAGAATTTTGACATCCTGTGAGTTGATCTTATGGCTGTGAAATGGCTTCTCTGTCTATCAGAGACAGAGGGATGTCATGATACCTCTGCGTTTTCACCACAACACCTCTCACACTGACATCATCCAGGTCATGGGAGGAGTTCCACCTACCTCTCCATCACCATGTGCTCTGAGTGGGTCTTAAGCTTCTTCTAAGGGCAGTTAGCATCATTCATCCTATCTCCCACATGGGGAAACTGAGGCACAGGGTGGCAACAGCTCTCCCACATCATCACATCAGAAAGGTTGGAAAAGACCTCTGAGATCATCAAGCCCAACTTTCAACCAAATACCATCATGCCCACTAAGCCATATCTCCACGTCTGCTGTCTTTTTGAACCCTTCCAGGGGCTGCACCACATCCCTGGGCAGCCTGTCCCAATGCCTGGCTCCTCTTCCAGTGAAGAATTGTTTCCTAATATCCAACCTGAACATCCGCTGGAGGCAGAGACTGCCACCTGCCAAGTCTCCACACAGGGATCCTCACACACTAAACCATACCAGGATGTCCTACCACACACAAACCTCCACACCCCTGTGTAAGCAAGCACCAGCACTCAGCCCCCACCCCAGAGCCACAACACGCTGCAGAGCCAGTGAGACCATTCATCCCCACACCCCATCACCTCCTCTCGAGGGCTGGTGCCTCCTCTCCAGAATCTTTCTCCTTGGCTCCCAGGAAAAAGGCAAATTTAATCTCAAACAAGTAAATCAAACCACCCCCCACCCACGCTGCTTGGGCTCTCTGGCAGAAGGGAGAGGTTTCCACATTGCTCATTTTCTGTTAAGTTAATGCAAGCTAAACAATCTCCTTTCTTCCCTGTGCATTTCTTCTCCAGGCAGCTCCCCCTCCCCTTCCTTTCTTTTCCATTTCAGCTACCTCAAGCAGAAGGCCCTCCGAGGCACTAGTGACTTCAAAGACACTAGGTCCAATGTGCAGCAAGTGATAAAAACCTACACAGCATGTGTTGGGCAAATTAATATCCCCTCCAGAGCCACCAGCTCCTCGGTCCCAGCAGCACTATAATGAGATGCTATGCCAATGGGGAGGGGGAATTCGATGCAGAAGGGGAGATGTATTTAATGTATGCAAATTGACTCGCATGCAAATTGCCACTAAGTTAAAAATAAGGCACTGCACGAGGAGTCCTCCTCTAAAACAGTTGTTTATTCATTAGGGTAATATCTATTATCAGCTGCCTCGTTTCCTTCCACATTAAGTGCTTAGTTTAGGGAAGTTTGTGTTTTGCAAGTCTGGGGGACAACTGTGATTTACTGCTGATCTCAGCCACTGCACAGCAACACTAGTTTATCCTCCTTCCTTTCTGCTCATAAGGCTACAGGGATTAAAGTCACCTTTTCTCAGAGGGGAGATGATGCTCAAAGTGATGAACTTCAAGGACAAAAGCTGTCAGAGGCTCCCAGAGCAGCTCCTGCTAGCCAGAGCCTTCCCCAGAGCATTTGGCCAAGCTGGGCTCAGCTCAGGGCAGCCAAATTGGATCAAAAGCACAACACTAGCCTCACAGCTTCTCCTGTCACTGGTGACCAAAGACAGGACCTGGGGGAACAGCAAGAATCTGCAACAGGGAAGAGTTAGGTTGGATATCAGGCAAAGGTTCTTCCCCAAGAGGTGTTTGGGCACTGAACGGCCTCCAGGGCAGTGGGCACAGCCCCACCCTGACAGAGCTCCAGGAGTGGTTGGCCAATGCTCTCAGATACATGATGGGATTCTTGGGGCAGTCCTGTGCAGGGCCAAGGGTTGGACTCAATAATCCAACTGAGGAGATTCTGTGACTCCATGAAATAACAGTGTAATGTCTCCTCCCAGCCTGAGCTCTGCAAGGCAGCGGGTCCTCCCAATGCCTCAGCACAGCTAATTAACATTAGAGTCCTACCAGCCATGTTAAGCACTGGGATAGCTACTGACAGAGGTCAGTGCATCCGACTGATCCTGGCTGACTATCTCCTGGCAAATCCACTGCTGATCCCACCCAGCACTGCAAAGAAGCAACAAAGAAGGATTTTGAACAGCGCCAAATGGTAAGTGTAGGCTGGTGGGTTGCTGTTCCAAGACAGTGGAACAGCAACCTCCCTACTGCCTGGGGGGGCATTTGGACACAAAAAGCATTTTCTTTGTGCAGTTTTGATACTGAGACTTTGTTTGCTGCAGGTTTAGGAAGAGGGTCTCAAGCGGGATGTACATCTAAAGTAGTTCTTCATCCAGCCTTGCAGGAGTGTGTTAACACCTTGCAGTCTTTAGACATACAATGCCTTGGGAGATGGAGGTGGGGGGGTATATCCACTGGCCTGCAGCACAGAGGGAGCCCTGGTGACCTGGACTTGGCTGAGATAGAGTTCATTTTCTTCCTAGTAGTTGATGAGTGCATCAACTCACCAAGATGCAAAGGTCTGACACACAGTTGTTGGTGCTGAAGAGGACCAGCAGCTAGAGAGAAGCTCCAGCCATCCCCAGGCAAGAGAACAAAATTCTGCTTTAGCCATAACAAATGGGCCAAGGCCAGAGCTGCTGGGGCTGGATAATCTCCAGGTCCCAGAGGAGCATGTTCTGGGGGTTGCTTTTTTTTGATCATTTCCTATTACTCAGCCCAAGACTGACAAAGTTACAGTGCTAGCACAGCCCTGAGCACCTGCCAATAATCAGGAGGTTTTTTGCTTCACTAGTTAACTCTGCCTCTCTTGGGAGCTTTGTTCTTCTCTCCTGTGCATGGTGAGAGCTGTAAAAATCTTATTGAGACTAAAAGGACTGAAAGGACAGCAATTAGCATTACTCATTTTCTTTTGCCTAGAACCCTAAATCAGCACACAAACAGATTCACACTGTCAGGAACCAGGCTGACTGTTCCGGGCAAAGTGGGAGGCTGTGCCAAGATGCTGGAGCAGCATGACCATGCTCCCCTCCCCAAGCTGGGAGAAAACTGCTCATCCTCTGCCTCACCAAGAGCCAGACCTGAGCAGGGACAGTGATGGAACTCCCTCCTCATAGCAGCAAGGGTAGATTTAAAGTGATTGGGTTAAACTGTATTAACCTCTGTGTGGACATGGTCACTCCAGATTCAAGCGGTCATTGCTCAGTTTAACAGGAGACACTTCAACGTGACCTAATTCACCACCTGAGTAAATAAGCCAAACCAAGTAAAGGTTAATGACTGTGCAGGAGTGACTCCCCAGAGGAGAGTGATCCACTTGGAGCTTACCTATCAACACAGATTAAGAGCAACCCTCTGGCAGACACCATCTCTCATACCTCTGCCTGGAGCTCCAGCTTGGAAGAGCTGTGCTATCAGAAGAGCCCACAATGTCCCGGGTGGAAGCAGGCACCAAGGTGACCCTTACTTCAGGCAGGAGCAGAGATGACAAACCAAATCAACAGGAACATTTACCCTGGCTACAGTGTCTCATTTTCAGGAGCTCTTACCTAAGCTGAGATGTTTAAGCACACCAAGAGATGGGAACAGAGTAGGACAGATGTTCATGCAGCCACTTCCCACAAACAGCAGCATGGAAGAGCACCACACTGAGCAGTTCCCTCCAGCTGACAGGTCATGGCAAACCCAGGCTCAGCTGAAGGCAGCTGGGGTTCATGACTCGTCATGAAGATACAGAGGCAACATTCATGGAATCAGAGAATTTCAGGGGTTGGAATGGAGTTTAGAGATCATCTAGCCCCAAGCCCTGCCCTGGGCAGGGACACCTCCCACCAGAGCAGGTTGCTCAAGGCTCCTCCAACCTGGCTGTGAACACTGCCAGGGTTGGGGCAGCCACAGCCTCCCTGGGCAACCTGGGCCAGTGTCTCACCACCCTCATGGGAAAACTTCTGCTTAGGATCTACCCTAAATTTCTCCTCCTTCAATTTGTACCCACTGCCCCTTGTCCTGTCACTGCAGCTCCTACCCAAGAGTGTCCATCTTCCCTGCAGCCCCTTCAGTTACTGAAAGGCTACTATGAGATCTACACACAACCTTCTCTTCTCCAGGCTGAACAGCCCCAACTCCCTCATGGACTGGAGATAAAAAAACCCAAATAACAGAGACTACAGGGAGAAAGCAGAGAGATACCCTCTACTAACCATCTTCCAACCACTGTGGCTGCTGGGCACAGCTGGAATGGATGACAAGAGGGGCAGGAACCGCAGGGCACCTGCTGCTGCTGGAGGCAGGGAGCTGAGTTAGATGTCCCACTGGCCCAGCAAGGAATTTCTGTCCCAAATGGTCGTTTTCAGGCTGCTCCTCCCCACACTGCCCCATCCCAAAGCCTCCTGGCCCCCAGGCAGTGCAGGACTCTCTCACCCACCTGTCCAGAAGGGGATGGAGAACAGCATTTATGCAACAACAGCTGCTCTTTCAGCTTTCCCCAAGCTCAGCCAAGTCAGATGTTTCTTCCCCACACTCCCTGAGCAATCCCCCCTCCCTGCCCCCTCCACTTTGCCATTCCCAGTGACATGCTGCAGTGGTGGCTGAGAGGAGCTGGTGGCTCTCTCTTTCTGTCACCAGGGTCGAGGCGAGTGACCCTGCCAGGTGGTGCATTTTTCAGAGGGTGAACAGCGACTGAGCCTGAATCCCAATGACCTGCCACCTCACCACGAGAGCTCGGGGATGTTTTCCCAGTGTCAATCACATGTAAATAGGTTATCCTGCCCAGGCTGAAGTGTGTGGGCCACCTCCTCATTCCTGATGCCCCAGCAGCTGATTGCTCTCTACAGCTACCTGAAAGGAGGTTGTAGCCAGGTGGTGTTGGGTCTCTTCTCCCAAGTAATAGGCAATAGGACAAGAAGCCTCAAGTTGCCCTAGGGAAGGTTTAGATTGGATAATAGGAAAAATTGCTTCACAGAAAGGCTTACCAAGGACTGGCACAGCTGCCCAGGGCAGTGGTGGAGTCACTATCCCTGGAGGGATTTGGGGACATGGGTTGGTGGTGGCCTTGGCAGTGCTGTGGGAACAGTTGTACTCAATGACCTTAGAGGGTTTTTCCAACCCGAATAATACCCTGATCCTATTAGGAGCACACTTGGACACTGTGTAGTGCCACAGCTGCTCCCCTCACTGCACACTCACATTGGAGACACCTTCCTGAGTGTGGGAGCTTCTCCAGGTGCTCCAGGGCACAACTTAATCCCTTCACAGAGCTCATCTAATCCCAAGGGACACGGAATGCTGTTTGCTTTCTGGTATACCAGACTAATTTGTTTAGCCCACAGCTCCCAGCAAGAGCTGCTGCTGACCTGTTGTGTGAAGACCACTCAGAGTTGCTAAGCAATTTGTTTTTCCATGAACTCAGCATTCTCCATCAGCAAAATCCTGCTCCAGTTCCTTGGCTGAACGTACAGCCAACCAGTGATCCCAGGCCAAGGATAGACCAACACCTCCACTCTGAGATCAGTGTTCTCCTCCTTCCATTCACTAATGCCAGGGATCACAGGAGGGGCTGCAATCTTGAGCCTTAAAGGTCAGAGTATGTTAGCTGGGGAATTTGAGCTCATCCCAAACTAGGGAGCAGTGTCAGGAATTCTTGCTTTCTCTGCAAGGTCTGTTCTCTGCTAGCATCGCTGAACAGCCTGGATGCGCTCCCTACCAAATGGCACAAAACTGGAATGCTTCCTAATTAACTGCACGGGAGAAGATAAAAATTCCCTTCTCCCCCCAACCCTGCAAAAGGCAGAGATGCACAGAAAGCTGCCACACCAGCCTGACACCGGAGCAGGGGGGACGGAGCAGCTGTGGTGGTACACATACCCACCAGCGTGACCATCTCAGCTTAATCATCAAGGGCTCATTAGGTGACCATTTCCACAAGGTTGAACACACCCACAGGACCACAGAGAGGGCCTGAAAATTAGCAACGTCACAGCTCGAGGCACTGGGATGTGCTCTGTGAAACTCTAATTGCCTGATGCTGGGAGCAGGCAAGGCTGGCAAACAGCTGGTGGAACAAACCCCCTCACCTCCAGGCCTGCTGCTACCTGACCCAGGCGCTTCAACCACCGCATCCTTTTCCAGATCCGTTAATTCCTGCCAAAGCCAGCAGCTCTGCAGACAGGGCAGAGAGGAAACAAGGCAGCTTGCTAATGCTCATCACACACCACAGCCCAAAGCCTGAACCAAAGGTCTATGCCAGCCCCAGGCCCAATTCTCAGCTGCTGGATTCAGAGAGGATCTTAGTTTTGAAAGGATCTGCTGCTGCCCATGACCTTCACTCGGGATCACAAAGGTCACAGCTAAAGGAGCCTCTGAGCTCCTCGTGGCTGTCACTGTTCCTCGCTGGAGCCGTTTCATCACGGCTGCTCTGGCTGCAGGAGGCAGCTCTGGGTTCAGCTCCCAGCTTTGCTTCCTGCCATCCAGGCACAGCACGTCCTGCCAGGATGGGGAAATCAAGGAACCACAGCAGCAATGAATTATTGCTCACAAAAAGTGAATCTTGGCCCGAAGATGCAGGGTGAGGTGACCTCCACGAATACCTGCACACATACTTCCTTTGAGGGTTTGGTGTCTGAGCACCAAGGCTGCACAGTAAACCAGAGATTAATGCAGAGCAGAACAGAGTCTTCCTAGGCAAGAATACAAAGCAGAATGAGGGCCTTGTCATGATTTCAGTTCCTTTCCCATACTGCTGTTTTATTTATTTCATTTACTTTAGAAAAGAACTTCCTATGCCCAACTTCCAGCTTACAACCTGACTTTGCAAAACTCAAGCACGCCATAGTAACCTCCTTCCTCTGCAGCAAGAAAAGCTCCTGGAGACCCAAGTCCCTGGAAGACTTTCCAGACAGCTAACACACTCTGGAAGCCTCATACCACTTCCAGAGGGTCTGGCCAGGCAGAGCCACTTGGGAAATTTAATGCCAGTCATCTACACCAGGGAGTCACACCAAGGTTGAGAGTGTCCTGGCACTGGTCATTCAACAAACCTCGTTCAGCAAACCTTCTGGTCAAGAGACAGGGAAGGTGTTTTGGGGCCACTGTTTCACTCAGCTTCAAAATGCATCCAGAGAAGCAGAGCCAAGAGCAACTGGGGAAGCAGAGCAGTGCATTGGGGTTTTCACATTGCATCTTAGCAGAAGGTGATCTGTGCAAGTCTTTCTCGGCACAGCATCCTCCATGCCTTATTCTGCACTCCAAAGGCTCCTCAAAAGCCGTTGCTATAGAATCCTTCTTGCTTTCCTTTCAGCAAAATATTTTCAAGGTCTTCTCCTTGCATCCACACAGCACAGAACCACAGTTACATTTAGGCTGGAAAAGCCCTCTAAGACCATCTAGTCCAACTGTTCCCCTAGCACTGCCAAGGCCACCACTAAACCATGTTCCCAGGTGCCACATCCACATGGCTTTTAAATCCCTCCAGGGATGGTGACTCCACCACTGCCCTGGGCTGGACAACCCTTTCTGTGAGGAAATATTGCCTAGTTTCCAACGTAAATATGACCCTAAGGCAGGTTTTGGGCTGGTGGCTCGTTGTGGGCTGGGCACTGGTGAGATAACCCAGCAAGAGGAACACAGAAACACAAACACACTTGTGTCTGTTTTTCAAACTGTTGCAAAAGGTAGAGAGTGCTCTCATGGGCTTGGCTGGCAGAGGAGTTTGCATGCCAATACAAGGGCTGGGCCTGACCTATTGACATTTCTGCAGGCTCTCGATTCCGTGCAGGAGCTGTCACTTTAAATTTGAGTTGTTTGGGTTTTTTTCCTATCACAACAGCCTGATATTTTTTGCTGGTGAAGAATAAATATTTACAAACCTTCACTCTCGCCAACAAAACCATTCTGTTCCAGAATTTTCTGGGGGTTTTTTTGTTCTGTTTTTAAACAGTTGTAGAAATCATTGCCCAACACTTCAATTTCTGTTATTAAAACAAGGGAGACAGTAAAACAATACGTGAACAAGGGGAAGGACCACAGCAGCTCACTGCTCCCATTCGAGGGGTTTCAGTGATGCATTGAGAAACAAACCAGAGCATCTGTAGGAAACATAGAAGATAATAGCACAAGTAATTCCAGACAAGGACAGGTCACCAAGCTGTAGGAAATATGTTTTCTTGGTAAACTAATGAGGGCTCAATAATTTCATGCAATGTGAGGCTGTAAACAGATTTTCAAAGAGGATTCAAGATAAAGACTCGATGTGGCAGCACTTCTGCTCCAGCCAGAGGAGCTGACTCCACTATCCCCTAACATCTCAAGAGCTGCAAACAAAACCCAAGGCCAGGGAAGCAGCGACCAGCTCACCATGTAACCACCCCCAAGTCTGTCAGCTCCAAGCACTTGACAACCCACACATTGTGCATCATCACCAAGTGCAGTGCACTTCACTGGGGCACACAGGAGGCTTCAGTGCCCTGTGTGGGGCAGTGGGCAAAGGGCAGGGCAGACATCTGGCTAAACACAAGCTCCCAGCCCCAAGCTGAGGCTAACCACACTTTCTGTGCTCAGTGGAGTATAAAGAGAGCTATATTTCACATTGCTACCTGGTGCTGGCAAGAACATTGTGTCCAGCTTTTGTATTCACACCTCCAAAAAAAAGCCCTAATGTCAGAAACAGCGAGCTCAGATAGTAGCCACAATAATCATTTTGGGTGTGAAAAACCAGCCTCGAGGAGTTCAGACAACTCAGTTTCCTAAGAAGAAGGTTAAAAAGCAACTTGACTCTGGTCCATGCATTCCTCCACAAAACAATGGCTAATACTAGTGGCTCTTTAATCTTGCTAACTGCACTCCAACTGCCTGAGGCTGGTGCTGCAATGGCCAAATCCAGACCTTACGTGCAAATTGTTGCCATATGGGTCCAGGAGGCTCAGATGTCTTTCCAGAAGAGATGTTCTCACTGAATTGTCCACACAACCAAAATTCAGGGGTCTCATCCTCCTGCCTGCATTATGTTCAAGCCAAAGCAGCTCTGCTTGATTTCCCCAAAGCTCCATCCCAGCTCCAGAGGTGGTGCTGGAGATTGACTCAGACCCTATATGGATGGCACAGAGCAGGGTGAGGAGCTCACCCAGACCACACATGCAGAAGCCTTTGCTTTCTGGGTGTTTGTTGTAGGAAAACAAATGGACAAGTAAGGACATGGCCATGGCTGAGCTGCTATGGGACAGCAAAGGGACACCCAGAAGGGGAGGAGACCTCCAGCACATTTCCATTGCAGTCCCTGCCAGAAATGAAGCAGCCAGAATGAGCAACCAAGCAGCTCCTGTGGACAGAGAGATGGAGAGACCAGGCTGGGAGCGATGAGATAAATGCTGGAGATAGATGATGCATGGCATACCCCACACACAATATATAGCTGCTTGACTCTATTAGTTGGATGGATGGCAGAGAGTTTAAGAAGAGAAATAGATTTTTTTACTAAGCTAATTAGCTAAAAAGGCTTGTCTGGAAACACGGGCCCCATTGTGTCTGAAGTCTGCTGACACACAGCTCAGAGCAACATTTTTCTTCCCTGTTATTGCTCTGCCTCCCAGAGCATCCCTCACAGGCACAGGGAGAGGGGAGCACCAAACCACTGGCACCCCAGACACCCAACAAGATGCTCAAGTGCCACAGTAAGTCATAGAATCATAGAATTTTAGGGCTTGGAATGGACCTTGGAGATCATCCAGCCCCAACCCCTGCCCTGGGCAGAGACACCTCC
>NW_008687593.1:85281-90455 GCF_000695815.1 Acanthisitta chloris | reverse complement strand
TGTCCTTCTCACTTTGAGGGCACCACAACTGTGTGCAGTATTCCAGGTGGGTCTCACTAGAGCAGAGCAGAGGGGGATGTACATGTCTCTACATCTACAGCAGCACACACTTGCAGGTATATACAAGCATCTGCATACATACACAGACATACATTGCTTGTAAATGCATTTCATACATGGAGTGCTAAAATAAACATCCTAAGGTAACTCCTAGTATCCTAAAATAAATAAAATCCATGAAAGAGCAAAGTTTGCCAGCAAAACCACTTTGCTGCTTCACATTAGCCTGCCCTGTAATTTAAAAGAAAACTGGGGCTACTTGATGAAACAAAAGGGCTGTAGACTTAAGAGAAATTAAAGAAAAATACGACTTGACCCAGCAGAGTCACTGCTAGAATCCACTACCCCAGGAAGTCATGGAGACACACACCAGTGGAACAGACATTTTAAAGGACTGGATAATTTTATGAGCATTAATAACATTTGCAGCTATGCAAGCTAATAAAATGTTACAGGGGTAATCAAACTTCATGCTTCGACGTGTAAGTTGATCACCTGTGAGCACTGGGAAGGAATTTCCTCTCTGGTGCTGTTGGGCTGAGCAAGTAGCCAGCTGCACCACAGGGGTGCATTCTCTTTAAAGAAATTCAAATGGGTTTCAAAACTCGGTGTCACTGCTGCTGCCACTGTGTCTTTGATTTGGTTTTCTCCTTCTGCAATTGCTGGTCCCCACCAGAGACTCCAGTATCAGTGAGAGCTTTGATGTCACCTTCCTAAGCTTTTCTGGTGCAGTTTTGGGACAATATACCTGCCACAAGCCAAGGATAATATCACTTAACCCTTGGAGGGTTGTTCCTATATGCTGGCAGCAAACTTACTCCAAGCTTAACCTCTTGTCCCAGGACCACAGATCCCACATTGACTCTTTGCTGCTTCCATACTGCACGAGATGCATCAGCCAACAAAGCACCAGATCTTCCATTAACTCCAAGCCCAATCACAGGTATTCCCAGGAAAACTTGGCAGCTTTTGAGCTCTCTACCCATTCAAAACTACACAATATGTTATTTATAATATCCAAGCAGCAACCTTGGTATTTCCAGTGTTTTCTATTCTGGGAAGTTAATGCCCTTGTAATTAATGAATTGACAGAAAACGCTGCAATCTGCTGCCACAGGCTTCACCAAAAAACCAACAGACTTTGCTCCTGTGCCTACCCTTCTGTTCCAGGGAATCTAGACACAGTTCAGCCAGCTGGGGAGGAGACTAAAGGGAGGATGGGACACAGTAGAAGTGTCAAAATAAAGCTTCCACTTAAAAATAAGCAGCATGGGGGTTATGGATAGAAGTGAAGAGGATGACCATGTGCTCAGACAAGAGCCTGGAAGGCTCCAGGAGCCTTCCCTCTCCAGCACAGAAGGAGGAAACAGATACTGTATATAATGTATATTGGTAAAACACGTGCTCTGGGCTCTCCACTGGCTCCAGCAGGGTCTGGTGTGCTCTCCTGGGAAGCACAGACCTTGGGAATGCTGGATTCCAGCCCCTGCCATACCCCACTCCATCCCTCTCTCCCACGTGTGTTGCCATGGTAACCAACTACCAACCTGAATCCTTCACTACTTCCCAGCAGCCACACCCAGGTCTGGCTTGGCTGCTTGTGTTCCACCTCCCCATGGGAGGCAAGACATACTTCCCTGAGACAGGAGGAAAAGCCTCTTGTTGAACTTAGGAGGCATCTGGGGGTTTTCACTCACAAAGTCCTCATTTGAGCAGAAGGTACATTCCAAGGAGGACCACGAGGATCCACCAACCAGCCTGGCCATGCATGAGTTTTGGACCATATTTCCTCTCCTTCCTATTTGCCCTTAGAGAACATGAGTGCAATATTCCTTTGGGAGAGAAGAGACAAAGGCCACAAGGATTACACCCTTTCACCCCCTAACAATCATTCTCACTGTGAGTGTCCTCCAGGCCACAAATCCCATATTTTTCTGAACACATAACATCTGAGAATTACAGTCACTGCCCTCCAAAGACCTCTCCAAATGACACTCCCTCCTCAGCCACGGCAGCATTTGGCCTGAACACATTATGCCCTGAGAAGGCCATAACTTCCCACACCAGGACAGGAAGGCACTTTAAATTACGATGAGAAGAGCACCATCATCAGAGTCTGGAGCTGCCACCATGTGTGATGTCACAGCAGGAACCTCAGTGTGCTGACAATAGCCATGGGCCCTGAGAGCTCTTCAAATTACAGGCAATAAAGCATGACATCATGATGACATCATGGAAGGAGAAGTTTAATTCCCAGATCAGAGGCTATCAGTTACTTTTTTACTCTTAGAGCCTGTCATTATCTGCCTGAGCAATGAGCAGAATCAATCATTTCCATGGGTCTTTATGGCCACCATAAATTTGGAACACTTACATCTCAGCCACCTTCCCGTATATCTAAGCCCATCTGTTGGCTCCTGGATGCTCCCTCAGCATCCTGGAGCTGCAAAACCCACAGGCACATTTCAGGTGTGACCACAGGAAGTAAAAGAAATTCATAGCCAGGATGAGATCACCCACGTTTGCCTTTGGGGTGTTCAGCTCTGCACGTGGTTTCCCTCACTGCTGGGCTGACACAGATGGATGCGCCATGGGCTAACACTCTGAGACTTGCATGACCTTTAAAAGTCCTTTAAAAATCTGTTTTGATGAGCACTCCAAGACAGATGCTTTGAGGAGGTTGCCCACTGCACCCATTGCCCAACTCTCCTCTCTCTGCCAAGGCACTTCACAACATATGCCAACAAAATACTCATTTCTCATCTCCGTGAAATGTAAGCCCAGCAGGTTACAGCAGAGGCAGAGGTCAACGTGCTCCCCACTGAAGCTGAAGCAGGTAGAATATTTTCAGGTGTTTTTATGAGTAGATGATACATATCTGGCTACTCGAATAGGATCTGGCTCATGTTGTCTTACAGTTGACTCTGTGATCTCCAGCAGTAACAAGAGATGGATTTTCCATAAGATTCTTGATCTAGAAGAGGTGGCCCTTGTCTCTGCCTCATTTTATTGGTTTGATTTTACCCATTCCTGCAGAAAACAAAGCAGTGCCACAACCTGATTCGTATCACCTGGAGTATCAAGTACATCAGAGACCTCTTGAGTATGTCATGTCCAGTCATAAGCTAGGAAAACCCTTCACTGCAATGCACCCCTACTTCAAATTCCATGACCTCCATGGCAGTAGATTAGGCCACGCTGATCTCCACCAGATACTTTGGAAATACAGAAATATCCTTCTGTTTGCTCCCACAAAGTTGCATGATACAACTCCTCACAGGTACTAAAGCAGCAGGAGTGACCCATTTCCACCCATTCCAACTGTCTTTGCCCTGCTCACCTCTTACAGAGCCTGTGCAAAAAGTCATGACATACTAAAGTGACCTCCCTGTGTTATCACCGTGGTTGCCAGTGGCTTGGGACCTTCTCGATACCCTTGGCTCCATCACAAAACCCCTGCCCAGGATGCTCAGTGGTGGTGCCTTTGAGGGAGTTGAGCTGATAGACATCAAACCCAATACCAAGTTTTGACACATTTTTAACTGTTTGTTGATGTATGGGATAACCCTGTTGATGTGTAATCCCTGGGGAGGAAACAAAAAAAGGTCACAGTGGAAGCTGGGGACAAAATACTCAACTTCTGCTACAGATAACCTCAGTGGTGGTATCAGCTGGATGATAACCCAGTGCAGAGTTTGCTTCATTTTCAAGATATTTTGTGAGATAGTGTAAAGACTATCTCAGTTCATTACTTCTGTGGAAAGATCAAGGATAACTTCGGGGTTTGGAGATGAAAGAATTTAGCAAACCACCTTCTCTTTTCTCACAAGCAGCAAAGAACAAAGCCACCTCATTGAAGAAGGGCTGTTGGAAGGATCACTTTTGGGGGAGGCTGTTGGTATTCAGGAGGGGCAAAGAACAGCTAAAATTCCTCACAGAACAGCCTAATTCAGTTCTCAGGTCCTGAGTCACAAAAATCACTGCAGCGTTGCAGCTCTGCACCTCTGATGACTTGGAGGCTTTTCTGCAAGTGTGACTTCACACCGATACCCAGCGCCGAGAACCAGTCT
The DNA here is from genome assembly GCF_000695815.1 of Acanthisitta chloris. Taxonomy (NCBI): domain Eukaryota; kingdom Metazoa; phylum Chordata; class Aves; order Passeriformes; family Acanthisittidae; genus Acanthisitta; species Acanthisitta chloris. The sequence goes on along the minus strand of NW_008687593.1, from coordinate 86,325 downwards.
CCAAACCCAGGGAGTTTTTCTTAACCCCATTTCCACAGCCCTCATCAGTTACACACAATTAACAGGTAATTACAGGCAGGTTCTGAGACAGCAGCCTGCACACAACGCTCGCCATGCTCAGCATGGCGAACACACCACATTCACCCACCAGGAGGGAGAAAAAATGGGCCAAGGATTGCCTGAAAAACCTGAAATTTGCTGTCTAAACAAAGCTCAGAGCTAAACATTCAGAGCATAAACGACCATAGCTATTACTGAGTTTGTTACTGCCTCAACTATCATGACAAGCATTGAAATAAATCTCATTTATATGACATGCACTCATCTAAAAAATGCCTTTTTTTTTTTTTTTTGAAGAATTTCTTTTAAGATGTCAGTGCACTACACATGGCTCCGTTTTGAGACCTCTCCAGACTGGAGATCAGACAAGATATACAAAGCCTTTCAGCCTGCCAAGTTTCATACTTGTTAAGAGTAAGCTGAGTTCTGAGCATTTTCTATACGGTGCCTCCATGAATGTGATTAAGGAAGGCCTCTTGCCATTAAATGTTGGCTGCAGGGATTCAACCCCTCTCTCATCATCCTGCACTGTTCCCTGCAGGCTGGGTTAATCACTGCTGGGCTCCAGACATTCATTTTCCATCTGCCTCTGTAGTTTGGGTCCAGGAGGTTTCTCTGGAGCCTGAACCACAGCCCAGATGTTTCTCCTGGCTCTTCAGGAACCCCCACACACCTCTAGTATCCTTCATCCCTCCACTGACACAGTCAGACAAAGCTAGAAAACAGGGTGAGCTGAGAAATCTCCTAGTTGTTCTTGACCAGGGATTGCATCTGGTGCCATCAACACAAGAAGGACATGGAACTGTTGGAGCAAGGCCAGAGGAGGCCACAAAGTTGTTAAGAGCACTGGAGCATCTCCCTGAGAGGACAGGCTGAGGGAGTTGGGGCTGTTGAGACTGGAGAAGAGAAGGTTGTGTGGAGACCTCAGAGCACCTTCCAGGAGCTGAAGGGGCTCCAGGGAAGCTGCAGAGGGATCTGTGTTAG
>NW_008687593.1:77042-85094 GCF_000695815.1 Acanthisitta chloris | reverse complement strand
GTCCCTGCCCAGGGCGGGGCTTGGGGCTGGGTGGTCTCTAAGCTCCATTCCAAGCCCTAAAATTCTTTGATTCCATGCCAAGGTCTGAGCATTAGGTTACTGATGGCAAAATCTGTGTCAGGGGAGCTTTAGGCTGGATGTTAGGCAAGGGTTCTTCCCTCAGGGGTGTTTGGGCACTGAACAGCTCCCCAGGGCAGTGGTCATGGCCCCAAGCCTGACAGAGCTCCAGGAGTGTTTGGCCAATGCTCTCAGCCACAGCGTGGATTACTGGGGTGTCCTGGGCAGGGCAGGAGTTGGACTGATTGTCCCTGTGGTCCCTTCCAGCCCAAGAGATTCTATATGATTCTACAAAACCCACAATCAACTCCCTCAAGAGGTCTTGCCTCCAAGATCAGAGAAAAACACAGCCCTAAAGGCAACATCTTCACCACATCACTCTGTCCCTACATACTATGGATGTGGACACCATGGCAGATGCTGCAACTGGGACTCATCACATCAACCCACTGAGCACCGAAGAAAACCACTTGTTATGGTCCTCCATTTAGGTACCACAGTACCACACATTACAGCTCAATTAGTCTCTCCTGGAATCCATCACATATCTCCATGAGAATGTGGTCCCAACTACTGTGCTATCCAGGCAAATTGAGGCAGTAAATAGAAAGGGCTAATTGGGGAAAGGGGGAGATGTTGTTTCCTGATGTTAAAAATAACTGACACTTCCAGGAAATAATGGTATAAATAGAAAATGAAGCCATTCCTCCTCCAAAAATATTTCATAATTACATGTCATAAAAATAATTAGGTTATGGTGAATTAGTACAAATGTTTACAACAAAATTGCCATGCAAAACATTATGGGTAATAACATGCTAATTGCTGTAGAAGCAAAAGCTGATTATGTTTCAGCAATATTAAAAGTTGCCAACTCGGCGCTACTATCCAAGCTTCAATATCACTCAGCAGCATCAAGGGACACAGGGAGAACTAGGGAGGAGGGAAGGAGATGGCACCACCTGCCCCAGAGGGAGCAGATCCCTGTCCCAGCAAGCACCAAAGGATGGTCTCAGCCCTTGTCCCATCCCTAGGCTGCACACCCTCCACTCTGCCCACTGCTGTTTCTGCTGCCTGGCAGGGACCACAGGTCTCCAAGGGATGCTGCGATGGGATCTGCAACAGCCACTGCTTGATCATGTCTTTTTGACTGCAAAAATGTTCTCCTGGGAGCTGACCTGTCTGCAGACATCTCCAACCCACTGCTCAGCTAACTCATGTGCTTTTTGGTTTGAATCCCTTTAATCCAAGATGTCTTAGAGGAATTGGAGTCTAAATATTTCCAGAGCATGGGCAGAAGTCTTTCACACATCTGAATAAGTCTATGTGGTTCCCTGTCTGCTTGTCACCAGCTGTGGCTCACTGCTGTCTCACAGGGAGCACTGGGTAAAGTTTGGACATGCGAGTTGAGGGCGTGAATTTAAAGTGGATTGCTTCAACGTTAGGAAATCCCTACAGAGTGTTCTCATTCAGAATTGAAGTGACATTAATTGGGTTTACCAAACTCATTTCCAACACAAATAACAAGAAACTGGATTACATTTGAGTGGGAGTGTTCACAGAGAACTCTAACACACTTTAACTAACCCTCTTTCCCAGTAAATTTGGCTTAAACCCTCTAAGTGCTCCATATTCCAGTTTCTCCTGCAGAGAAGGCACCTTTGAAAACTTGCTCATCTTTGCCCCTTTTTTAATAAGGCTGGAAATAAGGGGCTTTCCAAAGGCAGAAGTTCCTCACCACCCTTTAACCAGTGCCCCAACCTGAGCCAATCCTCAGACCACTGCAGACGAGAGATGACCTGAGCAAATGACCCCAGGAGCAGGCAAAACCCATCTCACGTGGAAGGTGTCCCTGCCCATGGCAGCTGGATGGAACTGGATGATGTTTAAGGTCCCTTCCAGCCCAAACCATCTTGTGACACACTAAAGAAGCTTTGGGTATTTGCCACCTGCCCCAAACCCTGCCCATCTCTGCCGGACCCAGCGCTGCCCCTTGCGCGATGCCACGTGCGTTGACGCCACTCCCAAGTTTGCAAATATGGGATGAAAGCAGCCATGGAAATGGGAGCTTTTTAAATCATGATTTTTTTTTTTGTAACAAAGTCTCGTTTCAGATGTTAATTGTGACTCTGGCTAATGAGAGGTTTGGTGGTGAATAGGCTCAGCAAGTGGCTCAGGGCTGGCTGCTGCCTCCCGCTCGGAACGTGGCGCTGGAGCGCGACCATCGCTGTGCCCCGTTCATTATGCACCGAGGCACACTGGGCAGCTCCAGGCACAGAGCAGAGACTGAGGTAAACTTGTATTTGAAAACAAAGAGGAGCTCTCTCCATCCTAATTAGCGGCAGGTTGCGAAGCGCAGCGGCGGAAGGCAAAGGTCACTTCCCACAAGGCTCCGCTCAGGATGCCAAAACACCCACTTAATTCAAGCGGCTCAGCAGGCAGAGTCAGACCAGAGCAATTACACTCCCTGGATTTCCCCACGGAAGGTTTTAACAATGCAACTCTTAGAAAAACAGATGACTGCAGGAGCCCTTTATTCTGCCACCTTGGAGCAGGAGGAAGCGCAGCCTACCCTGCTATCGACTCCGGGGATGGCAGGGCTGCCTTTGTGCCTCTGCACTGGGAGCTGAGCTTGGAGGGTTGGCTTTTGCTTCCCCCACCCCTCCTCTTTCCTTGAGAAATGAATGAGAGCAAATTCTAACATTTAAAAAACAAAGACTAAAAGGGCCTAACAAACCATCAAGGCCCTTTGTAGTGGGTTGAGTTCCCTCCGAGTACTCCAGGTTTTCTTCCAGATGCTGCCAGTGAGAATTAACCTTTAAAGGAACCAGCAAAGCATGAACCCTGGGAGCCTTCCTGGGAGAAGCAGCTCCTCTGCTGGGATAGTCTTTGCCTGGCCCAGCCCAAGGATTCAGCTGTTCTGTTAAATGATTCACTGCACCTCAGCCACCTCACACAGACAGCTCTGAAAAAAGGTCAAAGCATCATTTTTACCCTCGGCTGATATTTCCTCCTTGCACCCACCCCGGGTGATGTTCATCCACATCTGCCCTCCTACTTGCACCTCTCACAGCTCCCTGATGCAGTGACTCTCCCCTCAAAGCATCTGCACAGCCCTTGGCATCTTCTGCCAATGGCAGGAGCATTTCCCAGGGCTGCTGTGTAAGAATCCAATCGCCTTCATCCCTTCCAAAGGCTCCAGAGCAGGGAATAGATGGTAATTTTCAGTGGAAAAGGAAGACTGAGAGTTTTTGAAGTTATTTATTTTTAGCCTGATAAGAGATGCAGACACCATCTGGATCCCTTCTCAAAGGCTTCGGATACAACATGCTGTCCAGACCTCTTTTCTCTGTTCCAGCTAACAGCAAGCTAACCAGCACATCCTAGACAGGATCCACCCCAATCTGTCCTTGGCTTCAGCCAGCAGCTCTGCAGAAGGCAGGGCAGCTAGAGGTTCAGTGCAGCTTTCTTTAAATGAGTCCTGAAATACATTTCAGAAGACAACCTGCAGCTCTTTTCCTCCAACAAGCTCCATGCTGTTCAGCAACCATCTCCCAGCACCAAGGAGTCCAACAGACCTTCTGCCTTCCACACCTGAGGCACAGCTGAAACTCACCATCTGTGTTGGACCAGCAACCCCAAAAACATCCTTCAGAGCTGCAGTTCTCCCTTATTTCCTCTCACAGCTACACCAGCAGTAACTAATAAACAGCACTGGCATTACAGAGGTTTCCCACAATTTCCAGCACTGACCACTGCTCCCACCATGGATCCCATTGAGATGTCTACCGATGCCTTTTTTGTGGTGCTCAGGTTTGCTTTGCAACGACCAAGTGAAAAAAACCCCCTTATAGTCAAGTGAAAGCAACAGAGGACATTGGTACTACCACCATCCCCCCCCAAAGCATACAAAGAAAATACACCTTTCCCTCCAGGTCTCTGCCAGTCCAGGTGACAGTTAGCTATGGTCAAGCAACCAACACTCACAAGAACCAAAACCACAGCCAGGGTGGTGTCTGTGTGCTCAGCTCTTTGCCTCTTCTCTGACTTATAAGCAAACTCATAAAAGCAGTAAGTACCTCACAACCAGCAATTCACACAGTTAGCTCTCTCCAGTTGTCTTCCCCCTGACACTCATTGCCTGCAGAGCCAGAAGGAAAAGCTGTTTCCCTTTCCTCCACATCTCCAGAGCCTCTGTTCTGATGAAGTTTTAGCTGCTTCTTTTTTCTGGGCAGCATCAGTGCTTCTTCACCCATTTTCTTCCCAGGCCCACACATTGTTGGGAGGTCACTCAAGAGACAAGAAGCTGCTCTGCTCACCAAACCACCTCCAAGCATTTGACAGGTCATCAGCTGAGCACAACATCAGTCCCAACACCACTCATACAATTGTTATTACAGAGTACAACTTTCACACCCATCAGGCTTGAGGAGTGAAGGAAACCAGGGCACTACAGCCCAGCCCTTCACACACCACCAGAGCCAGGGAAGGTCCCTGGTGAACTTCTTCCAAGGACAGAGGGTCCTGGCAGGAGATGAGTGCCAGCAAGGAGCACTGAGTGTTGGAGCATCCCTGCACAGAGCTAACACCACCACTTCCATGGATGCTCCTACACTCCTGCTCCACAGTTGCTGGAAACCACCACAGACTTCAACCTGCTCTCCTGATGAAAAACCACTCTGCCTGCAGCCTCCAAACCCACAGGTGGGAGGAGATTCCCATCCTCAATGCTCTGCTGACCAACACAACCTGAAGGGCCCTCAGAGACACCTCTTCTCCACCCACTCCCCCAAGATGCAATTAAACCCTCTGGGCCTTGGCTGGGCAAGATAGATGGTGTTTATTGGGTTGGCTTTGCTGCATGCCAAACATAAAACAATGTGCCAATCGATACAGCTGCCTCACCTGATGGTTTTATTTCTCTTAGCCTCCCACCCCCGTTTTTAATTTTGCTGTGTGCCAGAGCTCTCACTGGGACTCTCACCATGGTGATAAACCAACAGCTCCTCATTAACCCATGGGCAAGAGTGAGAATTTGCCTTTTCTCTCACTTTCCCTTTTGCCTTTTTCTTTCTTTTCTTTTTTTTTTTTTTAGAAAACTCTCCCTCTATCAATATTTGATGAGGGTAATTTCAAAGACTTGTTTAGTATGATCTCCACATAAGGAGTCCTTCGGAGTGTTTATCACGTTCGAGGTATAATTACATTCAAATCCTGAGACACAGTTGCCAGGGTTACAGCTGCTGGTGGTTCCTCCAGCTTTTGTGTGCCTGGGGTTTCTCACCGCCCCCCACACCCCCCACGCACTCTGCTCCTTTGGCAGTGGGCTCGGAGAGGTGGTGGGTGATGGGCAGGGTAGGCACCAGCAGTGCCAGGGCAGCTCCCACCAGCAGTGCCCAGCCTGAAGGAGAAGTTAGCATCACCATGCAGGGTGTGCCAAGAGCAGGGTTTGGGATGGAGTAAAGGGAGAGCTGAGCAAGGAGTGGAATGCTGCTGGCAAAAATACCAGCATAACATCCTAGACCAGTGACAGGACCTGAGGGGACAGCATGGAGCTGCATCAGGAGAGGTCTAGGTTAGATATCAAGACAAGGTTCTTCCCCCAGGAGTGTGTGGCCAATGCTCTCAGGCACAGGGTGCATTGCTGGGATGTCCTGGGCAGGGCAGAAGTTGGACTGATGATCCCTGTGGATCCTTCCAGCTCAGGAGATTCCATAATTCTATGAGACTCAATGGCTGTAGAAGCTCCATGGATGGAGGGGCAGCAATACTTTTCCTTCATCCCTTGAACCCCCAGGTGAAGGCATGAAGTGCCAGGTACAGAGCAGGTCCAGAGAAGAGCAACAAGGCTGGTGAAGGGACTCAAGCACAAGTGCCATGAGGAGAGGCTGAGGGAGCTGGGGGTGTTCAGCCTGGAGAAGAGGAGGCTCAGGGGAGACCTTATCACCCTCTGCAACTCCCTGACAGGAGGCTGGAGTCAGGTGGGGGTTGGTCTCTTCTCCCAGGCAACCAGCAGCAGGACAAGAGGGCACAGACTCAAGCTCTGCTAGGGGAGGGTTAGGTTGGATATTAGGAAGAGATTTTTTACAGAGAGAGTGCTCAGGCATTGGAATGTGCTGCCCGGGGAGGTGGTGGATTCACCATCCCTGGAGGTTTTCAAGCTGAGACTGGATGTGGCACTTAGTGCCATGGTCTAGTCATGGTCTAGTCTTTTCCAACCCAATTGATTCTATGATTAGCAACAACCCTTAGGGAAGGGGCAACCCCAGGAAATGCCTTTCCCTGCTCCTGCCCAAGCTCCAGGGCTGAGCACAGGCTGTCCAGCCAGAGCTACCACCCTTCCCTGGCCTCCAGACAGGCAGCGGCTCAGCTCATACATTGCATTTCCTGGACAGTGTCAGTCCATGCTATACTAATCCATCCAGCAAGGAACTGGAATTGAATTCTTTGTTCTAGCTCCAGTTTTAAGTAACATGAACCTTGGTACAAAAGGCACTGTTATCACTAATCCCCACAGCTGAGCCTGCAATAGGCTTACAAACCATGCGACAGGCACTGTGGGAAGAACAATTATTCCAACAAAGGCTGAAGAGGGGAGGAAATAACCACGAGCTCCTTGGGTGAGGTGGAGGGTGAAGACAATTGTTGTCAATTCACAATAAAGAAATAATAAAATCTATTAAAAAAAACCCAAACCAAAACACCAAACCCTCAACAACGCACAAACCAAACAAACTTCCCAAAAAATCAACTGCAGCAGGAAGGCCTGGTAAAATATTTACTATTATTTCAATAATAGGGGGAAAAAAAAAGGTACCTGCTACAGTCAATAGGTTGTAAAACAAATTCAGGTGGAAGCTATTGTTTACCCCTAAATCAGCTCTAATGCACTGGCAAATGTGATTAGCAGCGTTCCATGGGGAGCAGCGGCATCAGCATTCCTTCCAGGTGTGCTCAGGGAAGGATCTCTCTGCCACAGGTTCATTTAGAATTATTAAAATGCATCCTGTTTGCCATGCAGCAAGTCCCAGATTTCTGGGCAGGGCTGTGCAGTATTTGCTTTCATTTATTATGTGTGGTTTATGTATTATTTCCCTGTGTCAATTCCATGGTGCAAATGAGAAACCTCATCTCTGAGGCACCAAATGGAATAGAGCTGAGCATTGTGTCACCCCATGCACTCGGAGCTGGCACATGCTTTGTTCCTAGGTGAGAGCTGCTGCATCAAGGACAAACAGCCAGGAAGCTGGCAGCAACCACAGCTGGTCCCACTGCCAGGGGTGGGAAAGGGACCAGCTCAGTACCTGGATGCACACCACGGGGACAGCAGTGATTTATCTCGACAAGCTTGAGAGGCCAAGGCAAACCTCATGAACAAAACGAAGGGCAAGGTCCTACATCTAGGTCAGGGCAATCCCAGGCACAGCTACAGGTTGGGTGGGGAAGGAATTGAGAGCAGCAATGAGGAGAGACTTGGGGGTGATGGTGGATGAGAAACTGCCCATGAGCTGCAGTGTGAGCTCAGCCCAGAAACCAACCCAGGCCTGGGCTGAGCCACAAGAGTGTGGCAGCAGGTCAAGGGAGGTGATTCTGCCCCTCTGCTCTGCTGAGACCCACCTGGAATATCGCTAAATTTGATAAATACATGGAGCTGTTGGAGCAAGTCCAGAGGAGGCCACAAAGTTGCTAAAAGGATTGGAGCATCTCCCTTGTGAGGACAGGCTGAGGGAGTTGGGGTGTTCAGTCTGGAGAAGATCTCTGAGAACATACCTCAGAGCACCTTCCAGGATCTGAAGGGACACCAGGGAATATGCAGAGGGACTTTGTGTTAGGAGCTGCAGGGACAGGACAAGGGGCAATGAATTCAAATTGAAGGAGGAGAAATTTAGGCTAGATGAGGCCAAAGTTTTTCCTGTGAGGGTGGTGAGACCCTGGCCCAGGTTGCCCAGGGAGGCTGTGGCTGCCCCAACCCTGGCAGTGTTCACAGCCAGGTTG
>NW_008687593.1:13543-76427 GCF_000695815.1 Acanthisitta chloris | reverse complement strand
GCTTTGCTCCCAGCTCAGACAGTCACTCTCACACCACCTGAGCTGGGAGCAAAGCCCCTTCACAGCTGCACTCAATCAGACTCAGTCACACCAGGTTTCCTCACTGGCTCAGCACACTCCTTCCCATAGCAGAGTCACAGGTGTTTCCATTTAACCCTGGTGCAACAACTAACTGACAAAATACCAGCTCAAACTGGTGCTTCCTAGGAGAAACCCTGAACAAAGGAACACCTGGGCTTTAATCACCTCCCAGTCCAAGCATGCCAAGGTCTGGAGCCAGTGCCTCCTGTTGTGTCTCTCAGTGTCTGGTCACCTCTCTGGGCCACAGGCCCCTGTGCCACTTGTTATGCAAAGGGTCAGCAGTTCACAGCCTCCTGCCTGGGGCTCCCACCCAGAGCTCACCCTGCAGCTCCTCTGCAGCTGCCCCTGAGCTCCCTACACTGAATGGATTCCTCAACAACAGGACAAGGGAAGATTTGTTAATCCCTTAAGGACACACATCAGCCCACTGCTGGGCCACACGATTATCCTAGGTAACAGCAAACACAGAGACCTGATAGAAAAACAGGCAGGGAGAGAAGCCACAGGAGTTTGCAGCATGAGTTGTGCGAGATCACAGAATGGTTTGGGTTTGAAGGGACCTTAAAATTCATCTCATTGCACCCCCTGCCCTGGGCAGGGACACCTTCCACTAGCCCAGGTTGCTCCAAGCTCCACCTAACCTGTCCTTTAACACTTCCAGGGCTGCAGCAGACACAGCCTCCCTGGGCAACGTGGGACAGTGTCTCATCACTCTCACAGGAAAAACTTCTGCCTAAAATCTAATGTAAAACTGCTCTCTGCCAGTTTATAGCCTTTCCCCCCTTGCCCACTCTTCTCCCCAGTGGTCCTCTCCCTCCTTCCTCCATCCACCCTGTTTTTGTGCCTGACCCATGTGCAGGACTTTGCATTGGTCTTGTTAAAATTCAGAAGTAGAAGCAACATACTTGATTTCTTCTCCTCCAGAGAAAAGCGAGGCCAAAACCACTCTAGAAATCCTGGAGCAGCCCTGCCCTGAGTGGAGCCTGGAGCTTTTGAGGAGAGGAGCTCTGACCTGGGCACAGCTGCAGCAGGTCCTTGGCCCTGATGCTTAAAGGGACCAGCACAGACACAGAGCTACTGGGATCCAAACACCCCACCCAAAATGCCTCTTGCCATCTCTAAAGCAGAGGACCAGGCAGAAATCTGATTCTAGGTACTTTTTAGAACCAGGGAGGGAGGATGAAGCCCTTGGGATGAAGGCCCAGAGCAGCACAAAGAGCACTGCTTTGTGGCCTCACCTCCCAGCACAGTGGTACACGGGACGCTGCTTATCAGAGGAAGGAAACAGGATTGAGGTGACCACGGAGCATGTCTGAGCATTCAAATTACAAGCAGGGCTTGTAAGGGACAGGATCTGACATTTAATACCTCTGTTTGTAAAGTGCTTGACATTCACGATAACAGGAGCGGCACAGACAGGCGGTGAGGGCTGACAGCTCCCCGGGAAAGCACCGTGAAAACCAGCCTGGTTTTCCTTCTTCCCCACCTGGGAGCATCCCTAGGAGATGCAAACACAGGAGCTGTGTGACTTCCACAGGTTGCTGCAGCATCCCTGGGATGGGCTGCCCACAGACTCCTGCAGAAGTCACCCTACCCCCTCGTGCCATAGCTTCCCTCCCCAGGAGATGGACCATCCATTCTGCTCCAGGTCCTGCAGGAGATGTACCACACTGCATGTGTGCATTGCCTGGTGACCCTCAACAGTCAACACGGGAGACACATCAAACACAGAGGAGCCAGGGGCTGATCTTCTCTGGGCCTCTGAGGGGCCGTTATAAGAAAAATAAAGTTCAACACATGTTCTTCTCTTGGAAAGCTACAGGCTGGGTGCAAATAACTTATTCTAAAAGGTGCCTCACCTGACAGCAGCTCAGGGAGGGAAGTGGAAGAGGGGAAATTAGTGTCTCACCTCATGCTTGGCAGAATTGGAGTCTCAGAACCAGTTTTAATGCAGGACTCAGCATGGAGCAATGGAGTTGCAACCACTGGTGTGGGCACCTGGGTCCCCAGCAAGGGGTCCCAAGTCCTGGAGGTGCCCAGCCTGTCTGGATGGGGCTTGGAGCAACCTGGTCTAGAGGAAAGTGTCCCTGCCCATTGGAACTAGATGATCTTTAACGTTCCTTCCAACACAAACCATTCCATGATTCCCTTCGCTCAGGACAACTCTCAATCCCACATTGGCCTTCAGAGGTTCTCCTGGCATGGCTGGAGAGTGGTCTGCAAGAGCAGACCAGTCTCAGGGGGGGCCCTGGTGGTCCCAGGCACAGCTGGGGCTCAGGAAGGCTGGTGACAAGACTAGGCAGTGTTGATACATTAGAGTGTTGCCACCACATGAGAACTGACACACATTTCCACCATGGTCTTAATGTCCTGCCCAGCCTGGAGAGAAGACTCTGGTGCCGAGGAGGGACAGAGCCTGAGGTCCCCAGGGCACAGCACAGCTCCCTGCTCTTTCACCTATCCATCCAGTCAGATCTTCCCTTAATTACACTAAAATAACACTCTCCTAACTCATCTTTTATTCTTAGAAGTGAGCAGATTTAGAGCGTTTCCCCTCAAATTATGGTTCACCTGAGTAGATAATTAAAAGACTATGAAGGAGATACATTTTATGTATAATTACGCCTACTTCTGCTGCTGTATCGGGGCTTCAAAAATATTTGCAAAACAACTCAAAACTTTTATTTTGTCAGTGCAATAATTGCTGCTTGTCAGGGCTATCGGTACCAGTGTCTGCTCAAACGAGAGCAGAGTCTGGCAGCTCTGAGAGGGAGGGTGGGTGTAGTCACAGAGTCATGGGTGCTGCTGGCAGAGCAGCTGTGCATGGCACAACACTGAGCCCACCCAGGGCCCAGGCTCTGGTGGGAATGGCCTCAGAAAGGAGAAGGATGTTTGTTTGCATTTTTCTGGGGAGGTGGGAGGATGCTGAGGCTCCTGGAGCTCTGTTTCCCATCCATTGTAGTAGTGGGCACACACTCACACATGGAGAGATCTCCTCCACATGCTGCTGGATGCATCTGGGTTGGGTTGGCACACTGAAGGGTCAGTATAGAATCATTGGAATAGAACCTGTGAATTCCAGAATGGTTTGGGTTGGAAGGGACCTAAAAGTCCATCCCCAGCCCCACCCCCTGCAGGGGGTGACCCCTTCCACTAGCCCAGGTTGCTCCAAGCCTCATTCAGCTTGGGCTGGAACACTTCAGGGATGGGGCAAACACAGCTGCTCTGGGCAACCTGTGCCAGTGCCCAGCACCTCACAGGGAGGAATTCCTTCCCATTATCCCATCTATCCTGCCCTCTGGCAGTGGGAAGCCATTCCCTGTGTCCTGTCCCTCCATATCCTTGTCAAAAGTCCATCTCCATTGCACTTGTACAAGTCCTCCAACCTTAGTGAAGGTCTGAGGAGCTGAATCTGTTCCTGTGCTTGTTTTAAGACATTGCATTGCCTGGTGACCCTCAACAGCCACCACAGGAGACACTTTAAGAATGATCTCCCAGCACAATCTCTAGTTGGCCACGTGTTTGGAGACCTGGTCTGCATGCAGAGCTGCACCCTCATCCTCAGCATTAACACAAATGAGCCCTCCAGCAGGGACACCCAGAGCTGGCTGGAGCTCTCAGCCACTGCAGAGTGCCAAGCATGACCAGAGTGTGGAACATCAGCACTCTTGGCCTCCCAGGGTGCCAACATGCTTTGAAGTCCCCACGTCCATGCTCGAGCTCACTGTGTATAAAGAAGCTATAACACCCCATCTCTCTCATAAGGGCATGGGGAAATAAATTCATTAGTGTTTCTAAGGAACTAAGAAGCTCTGATTAGAGAGCCATGGAAAGAGCTCACCAGGGAAACGAATAATTCCGTGTGCGGCACGGTGCCGGGAAGGTGCCGGTAAATAATGCATGGGCTGCACGTGGTGCCAGGAGATGAAAGGTTTGGGAGCAGCTCCAGCACCGCTGCTGAGCGTGGCAGAGGTCCAGAGAGGGCAACACATCCTCTCAGCTGTGGTGATGAATGACCACCTCATGGTGCTGGGTCTTGTGCCAGGCCACACGGACACTCCAGCGGCTTTGGGAAGCCTTCCACTTTCCATGGGCCTGCAGAGGGTGGTTAGCACGGAGGCACCAGCATCTCCAGTAGGTCTGTGAGCACCAGGGACAGTCCCAAGGCTGGGATGACAACTATTTGTCACCCAGGTTAACACCACTGCCCCTCACAGTGAAGCATTTCCCACTCTTTCAGGGCTGGGAGGGTGTGAAAGCAGTTGCCAAGGGCTGGTCCTGCAGGGAAGCATCCTGTATCCTCTCTGCTGCTGAGGGCAGGGGCAGAGGAGTCCAGCTCAGAGCACAGGAGCAGCTCAAAGGTGTCTTCCTTCCCACTCAAATCCCAGGAGGTAGGATTTGCTCTGTTAGGCTGGTGAGGGCATTTATCTGGGAGCTGCATGGAAAAATCATAGAATCCCAGAATGGTTTGGGTTGGAAGGCACCTTAGATCTAGTTCTAAAAGATCATCAATAGATTATCTTAAAGATCATCTTTATCAAGGACACCTTCCACCAGCCCAGGCTGATGAACACAAACAAGGCATTTGGTGGGGACTGGAGGTGGTTTTCTTGAGAGCATCCCCCAAAACCTCTCCCACAAGGCTTGGAGGAGGCTTGGGCACTGCAGCAGCCTAAGCCCTGTTCCATCTGAGCCTTCCTGGCTCCAGCACCAGCTCTCCAGCCTGGCTTGTCCTCCAGGAAAAACCCAGCACTTTTAATAGGCGATGAGGCATCTCCAGTAATTCCAGCAGATGCTGCCAGTTAATGCGGGTTGGCACATAACTTTATCATCAGCCCATATTGCTCCAATTACAATTTAGTCTATAGTCCTCTTGGGCTCATCTTTGCTTTGTCTTTTACTGCCTCCTGTGTGGGAGGGAAGGGAGGTGGGAGAGGACACGGGATGTGTGTGTCTCTGACCTCTCCCTCCTTCACTGCCACCACATCCCTGTGCAGCTGATACATTCCTGGCCACTTTCTTCCCCTGGGAAGGGCTATCCTTGGGCTAGAGCTGTGCCCTGTGCCCCTCAGTAACAGCAAGTGTCTCCCACCAGACTCCACGTGTGACCACCCCACAGAGCACTGTGCCTCCTCCTGGGGAGCTCTCCTCCTCCTGCCCCATGCCAAGCACAGGCCCAGCCCAATTTTTGGCTTGCAGTGGGGCAAACCAGGACTCTCTACCTCCAGTTGCTGGAGCTGGGCTAGCATCACACTGGTGTGCTGGAGCATCAGGTACGTGGAGCTTTCTGGGAGCTGCTGTGGGGTAACTGGAGCCAACACACTGCTTTCTTTCTTCAAACCTGAGAGCCATGAAGGAAAGATTTTTCCTTGGTAGGGTTAGTCTCAGTTCTGGCTGTGACAGCTGCCTGTGTCTATATTCAAAGCTCAGGGAAAGTTTTTTTGGCTGCTGCGTGGCCTCAGTAAATGACAACTCGTTCCAGCTGGGATGGAGGGGAAGATGGTGACTGGTTAGTCTGTGGGGAAAATAAAATACAGAGGCCAGAGCCTGCAGCTGTATAAACCCATACTGGGGAGGTGAGGGTCTGTCAGGGGCTGGCCAGCCACATCTGGGCTCCCTGGTGTCCTTCAGAGCCCCCTCAACCATCAAACTGTCAGCAGGGCTTCTCCAGAGCCCCCTAAAAGGCTATACCCAAACAATCTACTTCAGGAACGTTAAGCACTGCCTGTAATGTCTTCTGGTTACTTAAGGGGAAAACCTGTGTAAAGGATATGCCCTCTCAGAGCCCCAGATCCCAGAGGATTCAAGAAACATGAACACTCATTTAAACCACACCAGTAGCCCATTAAGTCAAGTATCTACTCAATTAAGGACACACAAACAGCTTCACTCTGCTCTCCCTCAGCTGCTGCCTATTTGCATCTTGCATGTCCCAAGACCTGCCAGGAGACTGGATTTTATGCTCTGCTTTCAGGTGTCAGGCAAGAAAACACCCAACCTCCCCCCAAAAACCAGTTCTCCCCCTGTGCACAAAGTGTGAGGCAAACCTCACTGTGGTACGGGAGCCCAGGGCAGGGACCTGGAGCCATCACCATCAGCAGCTGCAACTCACTCACTCAGACACCCTGTAACAAGAAATTCCCAGCTGTGGCAACCCTGGAGAAGCAGCAAGGGCTCCCAGGATCTGATAGGAGCCGTGGGAACACCCCACACCAGCAATGCCACAGAATTCCAGGGCAGCACAGACCGCAGGGACATGCCAGCCCCACCTGCAGCTGAACCAGGTCTCCCTCCCCACCACAGCACCCCAAAACCGCAGCGTGTGGGAGGACCATAGCCTCCACCTCCAAAGCTCTCCCAGTAGCAGCTCCTCTTCCTGAACCCTAAACATTTCGATCGTGCTGAGCATTTCTAAATCAATCTGTTTGCAGAGCTCTTAGGCCTCATTGCAGGCTGGAGGATGTTCCTGGTGCCAGCAGGGTCAGCAGACCTCAGGCAGCATCGTCTGCAACACAGAGTACCTTGAGCTGGAAGGGACCCACGAGGACCATGGAGTGCAACTCTAGGCCCTATACAAGACACCCCAAGAATCCCACCATGTTCCTGAGAGAGCTGGATGGGTTGTGTGGTCCCATTGGGATAAAATGCCTGAGTGCAGCCAATGCAAAAGGAAGAATCCATTTTCCTGCCCATCAATTATAGCAATCCTTAAGGAAAGCAGGTTCAAGACGAGCATCAGCCTTTGAACAGCCAGGCTCCAGCAGGACTTGGGGAGTGAGGAGCCAGCACAGACAGCACTTTGATCCCAGCCAGCGCTCCCCGAGCGATCGCACACAAGGGCTTTGAAAAGTACTCCATGGAAAAAACCTGAGCCAAGAAAATTCCTTCTCCTGGCTCCTCTGCAGCAAGCAACCTCCGATAGGGATCGCTGAGAATAAAGTCACTTCGTTTACAAACCGAGGAGCCAAATCTGATAGACATCAACATTCGAGGTAAGTCAAGGAGCGGTGGAGCGCTGCCAGCTCCCCACATGAATATTCATGGCAAAGATTCCCCCAGCTCCAAGCTAAAGAGAAGCCTGCAGCAGCCCCTGGGAAGGGGAAAGAGAGGGATCAGGCTTCTTTCATCGTTTTTATTGAGTGCAATTTTCTCTTTAGTACAATATTCTCTGAAAGTTACTGTTACAAACTCCGACAATTTCAACACAATCAACAAACTGGGGAAGGGAAGAAGTAGCGGAGGGCAAAAAAAATTACAAGGGTTGAAATCTTTTACAGACATGTCACTGGTTATGTACAGGACAGGGTAGGGTTGGCTGGCCCCGGGACAGCCAGAGCTGGGGGGGACAGGGATCCAGAGCACCGCGGGGACCTCCCGGAGCATCATCCGCTGGGGGGGGAGCAGTCCCTGGGACCCCTCTCTGGCTGCAGGGCTGGACTTGACGACCCTGCAAGGCAAGAGGGACATGAGAAGAGGGTGAGAAGCAGCACATCCCGTGCTCAGAGACACAGCACATCCTTCAGCAGTGATCCCCCCACGGATCCCCATCCCACAGCCGGCGGGGACTGCGCCCAGCGAGCCCAAAGGCTCCTGATAGCAGATACAGCCTCTCCAAAGGGAAAAAAACCCACCACGAAAAGCAGGGATTAATTAATATGCTGTCAGAAAACTGATGATTTCACTGAAAGCTCTCAATTTCTCCTCAGGGGGAGAAGGAAGGAGTGGAAGAGAAGGATTTCTTTGTGAAGCTGAGATGCTTCAGGGAGTGGAGACTGAGACACGGTTTGGGGGGCAGAGAGGGTTTCCATGTCCCACAGCAGCCAGGATGCCTTTTCCCCCTCTCCCACTGCAGGAGGAGCACCCCTGGGTGTAAAGCAGGAGCAAACCCCCAGGCTCCATCAAATCAATTTTTCCAAAGTAACAAAAACCTTATTTTCTCTGCTGCCAGGGGGAAGCCAGAAGGTCTCTGAAGCAGAGGAGCAGCCCCAGGAGCACCTTTCTCTCACCCTGCAACCACAAAGTGCCACACAGTAGCAAAATCCCATTACTTAGCCACTTTGGAGAGGCAAAAATGCTTTTAATATACAATTGCAGCTCGGAACCATAAAGGCAGCACATTAAATAACAAAGGCATTGACTGCTGGGTCCCTTGGCTGGGCCACCAAAAGCTGGCTAATTATTGCTGGGCATCCCTGTGCCTCTCCAAACATACTGATGCTTTCAGAACCTCACTCCAGCTGTGCCTGACATTTCACTCCTATTAAAATTCATTGTTCTCCTGAATGGAAATAATTTTTTCTTTAGCCAACCCAGGTAGTAATGAAAGTTTTATTCAGTAATTTAGTGTTTGGCAGAAAAAGGGGAAGAGAAATTGAGATGATCTTCAAAAATATAAAAAAATAAAA
This sequence comes from Acanthisitta chloris, assembly GCF_000695815.1. Lineage (NCBI taxonomy): Eukaryota > Metazoa > Chordata > Aves > Passeriformes > Acanthisittidae > Acanthisitta > Acanthisitta chloris. The sequence continues at coordinate 67,941 of NW_008687593.1, read as the reverse complement.
AAAAATATAAAAGGAGCTTCAGCTTAGGGGAAAAGATATTGCTGAGGAGTTCTTAGGCACTGGGGTCCATTTTCAGTGCCTTGCTTGGAGGGTTGGCCTCACAGCTCCTGTTAGTGTTAATGGGAGCAGAACAGCCAAACAGCTGGGAAAAAGCAGTAAGAGCAACACAAATGCTGTAAGGATGCTGAAGTGGCTGAGCCAGGTGGGTCCCAGGGCTGGGTGTGAATCCAGGGGTGTGACCCAGCTCAGTGGGTGACAGCGATTCTATCAGCTGTGGGTTTGGCCACATGAAAGCTGGAGCTGAGCATGGTTCCAGCCCCAGGGGCTGCTCCTGGCTCTGCCACCACCTTCCCTTCCCAGCTCATTTAGCTGCCCCTGCCCAACCTACCTGGCAGCAGCTGAGCAGGCAAAGGGTTTGGGGGTTATTTTCCCTGGGGAGTCTGTGCCCCCCCCATGGTGGTGGCTGCTGGCTCAGCTCTCCCACACCAGCTGCAGCCCTTCCCTTCAGGCTGGCACAAATGATCCAGGGACAGCTACAGATGACTTGGGCTGATCTCAAAGGACCTCAGGGAAAGGTCACAAGCAGCTGGAGGAGGATGGGGAGGGGAATTGCACCCGGAATACTGCATGCAGTTCTGGTGTCCTCAACATAAGGACATGGAACTGCTGGAGCAAGGCCAGAGGAGGCCACAAAGGTGCTAACAGCATCTCCCCTGTGAGGACAGGCTGAGGGAGTTGGGGCTGTTGAGCCTGGAGAAGAGAAGGTTGTGTGGAGACCTCCGAGCAATTTTTCACTATCTGAAGGTCCTACAAGGAGCTGCAGAGGTACTCTGTGTTAGAAGCTGCAGTAACAGGACAAGAGGTAATGGGTTCGAACTGAAGGAGGGGAAGATTAGGTTAGACATTAGAAAAATGTTTTTTTCTCTAAGGGTGGTGAGACACTGGCCCAGGTTGCCCAGGGAGGCTGTGGCTGCCCCAATCCGGGCAGTGTTCACAGTCAGGTTGGATTAGCCTTGAGCAACTTGCTCTGGTGGGAGGTGTCCCTGCCCAGGACATGCCTGGGGATGCATGATCTCTAAGCTCCATTCCAACCCTTAAATTCTTGATTCTGTGACAACAGCACATCTCTCAGTTACACAGCCACCAAATCACCCTCCTGATCACACCTCCTCGCTGTGCTGCACCGTGGGAACCCACCCAGGCAGTGTTGAGGGCTTTGATCTCGGCCTGGAAATGCTGGTGTGACACAAACAGCACTGGGAAGGCCACGTCTGTGTGATGAGAAGGTGTCCCAGGAGGGAAGGCTGCATCAGCCCCTGCTCGGCCGCGGGGACAAGCAGGGTGGGATGTGGGTGCTGACCCCAGGGTGCTCTCCCGTCCCATGCTTCTGGGGATGGGGGAGCCCGGGCAGAATTGCTCATACCCACAGTGATGGGGGCTGGTGGCACTGCAAACTCAGCTGCTGTGCCTGAGTGAGGCTGTGGAAAAGGGGAGCAGCTCGTGGGAGCAACAAAGGGATGGAGGCAGCTCTGGGAGTGAGCCAAAGCCCCAGACACCTCCCCATACCGAAAAGTTCTGCACAGGGAGTCATACCTCATCACCCTTCCCCTGGGGCAGCAGGGCAGCAGCCTCCCAGAGCCCTGTCCTCATCTGGGCACCACTGGGCTTGGGACATGGCACTAACCCCAGCCAGAAGACCAGAGCTGAGCCCCTGACCACTGGCAGCCTCTGGCTGTGGACACCTCCCCAGACACTCAGGCTAGGGAATCTGAGGAGTCCACCCAAAGCACAGTGGGGAAAAATAAGCAAACCAACCCGACGTGAGCACATTCTGCCCACAGAAGCCCCCACCAGGCTCTGATGCAAAGCTCACCTGGCTCCTCAGACACTTGGCATGGGCTGCACCTCCCACTGCCAGTCCCGCTCGGCGCTAATTAGCATGGATAATTGCACTGATGGTGACCATAATTTTCCTGCCCTCTTTGTCCTGCCCTCACACAAGGGTTCACTCGCCTAATGAGACCCCTGAGGATCATCAGAGAGGAGCAATTTCCCCCACCACAGTGTCAGCTCCTGCACAACATGTGTGGATGGGAGAGCAGAGAAGGGAAAGGCATAGCCTGGACAGTGGACGGGGAAAGCTGCTGAGCCTTGTTTACTTGGGGACATGGAGAAAAGTTCACTGCAATTAATTTTTTTAAGTGGATAGGTGCTAATCCCCCTACACTTATCTAGAATTAACACAGCCTTAAGTAGATTTTTGCCTAATCCACTTCCACATCCGTGCCCAAAAGGGCGCTGGCTATTTTGGGAAGGAGCAAAGTTCAGCTAATCCACTTAAAATTCACATGCCTGGTTTGTTCAGATTAGCCTTCTCCAGCATTTCCCTCCAGAGATGGGCCAGGAGACCTCAAGGCCATCCCACCTCTGCCACTGACAGGACCACCACATCCACGGTCATATCACCTAGCCATGCAGCTGTCCATGTGCTAGGGCCTGCTGGGACCCAGCAACACCCTGAAAACACACTAGAGCAGAGCCAGCAGCAGCGTGGGACAGCCAGAGGCCTCGTGGCTTTTAGAATGCTGATGGCCAGAGGAAGAGAGCAGAAGCAGTGGAGATGCTCAGCCACCAACACGAGGAGCAGGCAGGTGGCCTTGGAGCTATGGAACACTTCTGGGTCTGTAAATCCATTCCTCATCTCAGCAGCTGATTGATCCTTGGTTTTTTGAACTCAAATTCAATGTTTAAGAGTAACGATTTCCAAGTGAACACAGAATGGCTCAGATATATCGGCAGTTTTCATGGATCAGAGGCAAAAGCCTCAATCCCAGACCCTGAGAAATGCAAACATGTCTGTCCCCATCACAGAACAACAGCAAGGACTGGTGGTGGTGCAAAAACACCTTCAGAAATCACAGACAATCAGAGAATTTTAGGGTTTGGAATGGAGCTTAGAGATGATCCAGCCCCAACCCCTGCCCTGGGCAGGGATACCTCCCACCAGAGCAGGTTGCTCAAAGCTCAGCCAACCTGGCTGTGAACACTGCCAGGGTTGGGGCAGCCACAGCCTCCCTGGGCAACCTGGCCCAGGCCATGGGCCAGCTGGGATGCTCCTCTGACTCCCACAGGGCTGTCCTCGGGATACAGGCAAGTTTACTGACAAGATCTCTGCAAACCCACACCAAACCAACCCTTTCCTTCCTCCAAATCAAACACCAAGAGCAGCATTCTCCACACTGGCTCATCAGGAAGATGCCACAGCCCCTGAGCAGGAGAGGAACGAGCTCCCACAGCACTCAGGGCAGCACTGGGGGAGCTCCTGGAGCAGAGGAGATGGGAAGGGGGGCAGGGACACAGGGGGAAGGACAGCCCTGTTTTCTCCTTGGGAAAGGAGCCTGAGAGGCACCAGAAGCTGAGAGGCTCAGAAATAATGATCTGAGATGGCTCTTACTTAAAGCCCGGCTGCCTGCTGTTTCCACCGCGCTCCGACTCGCACCAACACTGAAAATTAAATATACATAAGTGCTTTCAAAGAACTGTTAATTTGAAGGTCATTAAATGGCATAAAATACATCCCTTTTTTTTCTAGAAAGAGGTGCATAATGATGCCATTAATACACACTGCTGCTCCCTGCCCAGCGCTCGCTCCTGCCTTGGATGCGCGATGGCTTGGACTCACCTCCGCCCGCAGCGACACAACATCTTGTTTTAATTACTGCTACTCAGAAAGCTGCTGCCTCCTCCAGCACACCCAGGGATGGGGCTGTATGAAAAACATGACAAAACTCTGGGGAGAGCAACACAGCTGGATGGCAAACAGGGATTTTTTGGGAGCAACAGCAGGGCTGGCAGTGGAGGATGCAGAAGGGTTGGTGCAATACGCAGTCCAGACATGAGCATCTTGCCCACAGTTCTCACAGTGAGACCTCGGGCCAAGCTCAGAGCAGCAAAAAGTCCCTTTTCTGGTGTAACGCTCCATGCAAAAAAAAAAAAAAAGACAAAGCCAACCCAGACATGAAGAAACCCTAAAAAGGAGACAAAAGGGCTGAGGGTTCTACAGTTGCCAGAGAAACAGAGAGAGGGAGCTGACAACTGCAAAGTGTCTCATGAAGGGATGGGATGGGGGTGAGAGTCAGGTGGGCTCACCTGGGTGAGTGGCTGCATCCGTGTGCTGCTACTCAGTGCTGAGCCAGAATGCAGCAAGGAAAAAGGCACTGCCACCAGGCCCCAGACACAAGTGGGGGCAAGAGTCCACCCCAGCAGGGTCCACCAGCGATGGGCACCTCCCAGCACTTGCCCAGGAATCCACCAGGACCCTGTGTGATGGATGGAGCCCAGCCCACAGGAAAGGTCTGTGGAGTTGGTCCTCTTTGATCCAAAATGCCTTTTTCTACCTTTTAAACCAAAACTTTGTGGGGAAAAAATAATTTCTGAGCCATCCCTTCCCCTTTGGGATCAAAGAAAGGAAGTCCAACAACAACTACAGCACAGAGAAGAAGATGGGGTTGGAATGGAGTTTAGAGATGATCCAGCCCCAACCCCTGCCCTGGGCAGGGACACCTCCCACCAGAGCAGGTTGCTCAAGGCTCATCCAACCTGGCTGTGAACACTGCCAGGGTTGGGGCAGCCACAGCCTCCCTGGGCAACCTGGGCCAGTGTCTTAACACCCTCACAGGGAAAAACCATTTTCCTCATACCTAATCTAAATTTTCTCTCCTTCAATTTGAACCCGTTACCCCTTGTCCTGTCCCTGCAGCTCCTAACACAGATCCCTCTGCAGCTTCCCTGGAGCCCCTTCAGATCCTGGAAGGTGCTCTGAGGTTTCCACACAACCTTCTCTTCTCCAGGCTCAACAGCCCCAACTCCCTCAGCCTGTCCTCACAGGGGAGATGCTCCAATCCTCTTAGCAACTTCATTGCCTCCTCTGGACTTGCTCCAACAGTTCCATGTCCTTCTCACACTGAGGCACCAGAACTGTGTGCAGGATTCCAGGTGGGTCTCAGCAGGGCAGATCAGAGGGCGAGAATCACCTCCCTTGCCCTGCTGCCACACTCCTGTGGCTGCAGCCCAGGCCTGGGCTGGTTCCTGGCTGAACTAACCCTAAGACACAATGACTCTGGACTGAAGGCTGCCCATTAGAACATTCTGCAGTGGTGTGGTGGCACAGAGAGCAGCAGGCTCAGCTGCCTCCAGGTGCTGGCACAGCCGGGCAACACGTGGCGGGGGAGTCGTAGAGGTGGACTATTGATATTTAGCCTGTGTGGCTGTCAGTCGTGTCTTTAAATGCCTTTAGCTTCCTTCTAATAAAAGCGAAATCATAAAAAAAGCCCACAAAGGACCCTCCAGTGCGGGCGAATATCAATGTGGCGAGGCGGCGCATTAGCATGCGCGGCGCCCGCTCCATCTGCATGTTGTGCTGCGTGTGACAACATCCTGGAATACAGATTTGGGCCGTGAGGATCCCGAGAGGTATTAGCAACCGTCTATCAGACAGGACGAGGAGCAGTCCCTGCTGTTGTAAACAAGGGGTGTTTTTCTCTGCCTCTTTCTCTGGGGGGAGTTCAGTGATTGGAAACAAGCTCATTCCCTGCATCATGTTAGCTCCTGTTCTTTAGCAGAGCGTGGGTCATGCTCCTTAGGAGACTGAGGAAATCAAACTGGAGGTGTAAGGAGCACCCCACCACCAGGGTCCTTCACATGCAGGTGGTGCCAGCTGAACCTCATGAACCAGGCACCTGCTCCCTGTGGCACACACAGGGGTTCCCCCAGCCCCAGCACAGGGGACAGTGGTCACACCCAGGACATATGGACAGGTGCTACCAGCAGCCAGACAAAGGCCTTGTCCCCTTGTGTCTGGTGGCAGCAGGCAAACCTGGTGAGTCACCTCCAGGCACAGATGGAATCTGATGGGGCAGATGGATGTGGAGCAACCCCATGGATGCAGGGCAGCCTCACAGCAAGGACATGGGGAAAACACCCAGTAGAGATGGATGTGAGGCATCCTCACAGCACGGAGGGACACGGGGTGTCCCTGCAGCCCAGACAAATGTGGGCACCCCCACAGTGCAGACACAAGGCATTCCCATGGCACAGGAGGAAGTGGGACACTTCTAGGACATGGACAGATGCAAAGCATCCCCACAGCACAACCACACGTGGGGCATCCCCACGGTGAGGACCAGAGGGTCTCCACACACCTTGAGCCACCACACCACCGAGTCAGGGCTGGGACCAGCAGCCCTGGAGGCATGGCCAGGCAACTAGCCCCTGGCACCGCTCCCCTGGCCACGTAGGTGCTGCTGGCTGCAGGGTGATGGATCATTACAACTCACACACAACCCTGTAAGTAAAAGCCTTATTAAGAGTTCATTCACTTCATAAGCTCCCAGCACGATCCGCGGGGGGAACTCGGATTGCCCAGCCTTACAATATTCTGGGTAAACACTGACATGCGTCTAGCAATTTTAACTGGATCAATTTGCAAAGGAGACCAACGGAGGAGTGAAATAAAAAGAATAAAAATCAAATTAACCACGGGGAAGCATCCACTGGGAGAGGCTGTAAGGAAGCCAGCAGAAAAATATGGAAAAGGATGGACAGAGAAGCACAGGAGACAAATGGACCTACCTCTGAAGCCATGAAACCTAAGTCCGTAAATCAACACCAAAAATCCTTAGGTCCTCAAGATGGGGGGAAAAAGTCCTCCATAGCCATCTTCCACACCTCCACGAGGCTCTGGAGGCCTGAGCAGTCCATTTCCCAGAGCATCTCTCCTCCTCCTCCAGCAGCCACCAACCCAGTCACAGCATCTCGGCAGCTCCTCCGGTCCCATCCCGTCCCCACCATGCTGGCCTCGATGTCCTCCTCGCCACTCGCAGGATGCTGAGCTCTTGCTTATCACCAGGTGCTTCCTGGCCACCTCCTGCCCCTGGGGGCTGTGGGCAGCACCCCAGCCCCCCCAGGCCACAGGGTCAGCGATGGTTTGGGATACAGACAAGCAGTGAGTCCACGGTAGGTTGACAACATACACAGGCGCACGAGCGCGCACACACACACACACACAGGAACACCTCTTTCTGTTTTCCAGGATGGAGATTTTTTGTGTTTGTTTTTTTTTTAATCCTTTTTTTTTCCTTTTTGCAAAAAAAATGCAAGCAAAAGAGAAAAAAAACAAAACCCAAAAACCAAAACCCAAGGTTTTCTATTGAAGGTACATCTCTTCTTCAATATGAAGACATTAACTGGATTGAGTCGGATCCCCCATGCAGTGGTCAACGAAGTCCTTTGGTAGTTGCCGGAGCGGCAGCCAGGTAGGATGGCAGGGAGCTGTGGAGACGTCTGAGGACACTTCCACACAGTCCATGAGCAGAGAGGGGAGTGGGGTGAGCCGGGAGGGCTGGGGCAGGGCGGGAGGGCAAAAGAAAAGGCAGGTGGTTTTTCCGTATGAGACACTCCATCTCGTGCCTCTCCCTTCCCCAACAGCCCCTTCCTCCTCCTCAGTTTCGACCACTGCTCACTGGTGGTGGGATTGGAGTCTGGTCTCTAGGGTTTGGGTTTGCTTCCCCAACACGCATTGGTTTGTCTTCATTGTCTTTTTTTGTGTCTTTTTTTTTTTTTGTTTCATTTTGCTTTTTAAATATAGGATTTGTACATATTTATATGTATTTATAGGCTGTTCCCCATGACATTGGTAAGTGTGCTTCTGTGGGTGAGGAACAAAGTCACCAAGTTAGAGATGAGCCCCAGGAACATCCTTCGCCTGCAGTCGCAGTCCCTGGGAGCGGTGGCTCCTCCTCTCTGAGCCGTCAATTCCTCCCCTCCCAGCTCTGCCCTCCCGTGCCCTCCCTGTGGAACAAGGGACGTCATGCCATCGAGGTGGGAGACTGGCTCATCTGTACTCGCATGGACTGGACGCTGTTCAGGATCTTCTTCTGGTGCCCAGCCAAAGTCACCCCTATTCTCAGGAGGTCTCTGGAAGACAGACAGAGGAATATCAATGGTCAGCTGAGGGTGGTGTACTCATTTTGCTGTCTCAAAGTGAAGTGAAGTGAAGCTGAAACAGTCACAGCACAGCCCCGTGAGCATCACCGGGACTGAGAGCAGGGAGACACCCATACAGTGACCCCCAAACGGTGAACAAGGCCACCTCCAGACTCAGGGTGCTCCTGAGCAGTGTGAGGGATGCTCACACCCGGCCTCTGCCTTGAACTGACCTTCCCACCTCCCCTAACTCCCAACTAGGCAGCACCCAACTTTCAGGCACCCCCGGCACGGCGCCCAACTCACTCAGATGTCATCTGGGCAACAAGCTGCAGGGAGGTGAAGCCAGCAGTGAGGAAGCTGTCCCGGTACTGGCTCATCTTCACAGCGCTCAGCCAGTCATCTACTGAGGTAAAGGCAGTGAAGTCAGGGATGGAGCGGTCGAGGAGGGGCTGAGAAGGCCTGAAACAGGACACACCGCTGGAGACAAGCCAGGCCAGCACCGAGGGGCTGCCACGAGAGCCCAGCCAGTCCATCCCCTGGCACACCCATGCCCCAGGAAGACCTGACCCATGGGAACACTGCTGTGCCAGGCAGTGCTTTGCAGCCCTGCCCACTGCAATCCAGCTGAGGACGCCACCGGGACAGAGGAGCCGCCTGAGCAGTCGCCACGCCCGTACGGTCACACGCCGTAAAGAATCGATAGCCAAGAATTATTGCTGTTGCTCGGCTGAAAACTGCCTGTCAAGCAGAGCAAAGACAGAAACCCCCACACCCACCAAACGAGTTAGGAATCCTTCTCCCCGTGGAGCCTTTGGCCGGGGCTCAGGCGCGTTCCTCACGCTCCCGGAACTCACACAGCGGTGATGGTAGCCACAGTTTTGAGGCTCGCCGGGTTGCGGATCATTTTGTCGAGGGTGTTGACGATCTCGGTGAAGCGCGGGCGGGTGTTGCGGTCCTTCTGCCAGCAGTCCAGCATCAGCTGGTGCAGCGCGGCCGGACAGTCCATGGGCGGCGGGAGCCGGTAGTCCTGCTCGATGGCGTTGATGACCTGAAGGCAGAGAGGGAGGATGAGGGACTTGGAGGTGGTGTGGGCTGAGCAGGCAGAGATGCTGCAGGCAGCAGGGAAGGCACTGCCAGCCCAGCTGATCAGCAGCAAAGGGAGCTCCGGCGGAGCTGGGGCTCACGGAGGTTAATCTCCGCTCTGATGCTCCGCGCGCTGCAGCTCCTGCCGGCAGAGAGCTGCCACTCATTATCTCGGCGGAGTACAGCAGTCACACTTCCAAAGCTCCTTCCCTGCTCATAAACCCTCTGAACGTTTTCAAAGGCCCTGCAGTTTGCTGAAATCCAATTACCAGTCCACTGCCTTTTCTTCCCCATTTCCCTCCTTGCATTCTCTCGCTTGCCAGTCAGTTTCATCTCCAAAGCCAAGTGCTCCCAAGGCTCCAGGAAGAAGCAGACAGCCGTTCAGGCAGGGCTTTTCTTTTGGGAATGTGTCCCACCCCACACCCCCAGAGCAGTGTGGATGTCTCCCGGTGCTTACGTCTTGGTTGGACATGTCCCAGTAGGGCCTCTCCCCGAACGACATCACCTCCCACATGACGATGCCGTAGCTCCAGACGTCACTGGCCGAGGTGAACTTGCGGTAGGCGATGGCCTCTGGTGCCGTCCACCTGACGGGGATCTTCCCCCCCTGTGGAAAAAGGCAGGGCTGCTGAGAGACAGCTCCCTTGGCAGAGGAGCCTGGACACCCACCAGCCAGGGCTGGGGCTATCCCACACACCCTCAGCCACTGGTCCCTGGGGGCCACAATGAGGAGTGGGCAGGTTGTACCTGATGGGAGTGGAAAACACCTCCATGAACATATCTTGTGCCTGCCCGAAAGGGAGTAAGTGAACAAATCCAACGGGTTTATCCAAGGGTTTATCCCACTGAGTGACACCACCCTGCAGGATCTGCACATGGGTGGCCTGTCCCCAGCTCCCTTCCCAGGGAGACATCAGCTGACAAGGCTCCACAGCACTGTTAGTGCTCCATCATAGGAAAGGAGCCACAGGTATCCTGTCCCTTGGCCTTCAATGGCAACAAGGTCAAACCTAAGAACATCCTCTACGGATTCATCTCACCTCCCACAGCTGCTGAAAGACCCTTCCAGCCTCAGTTTTGGAGTAGAAAGCAAAAAGCAAAACGTAAGACCCAACAGAAAGGACTGTAGTAGGAAAGTGCCTTTGACTGAGAGCTCCTTGTTTCTCCTAAGAGCTCAAACTCAGGCTCAGCATCTCAAGCCACCCAACCAAGCCAGGGCAGGCCCCAGGGCTGGAGCTGTGCTGAGGGGGCAGGGATGAGGAAGGAGGGGCAGCACCACAGAGGGATTCAGTGGGAAAATCCCACTGAAACAGCCACAGAAAACGCCAAGGGATAAGGAAAACCACAGACACACAGGGTATGAACTCGGGGCAGAACTGCCTAGTAAATCATTCAGCACCATTGTTTTCTGTAGCCTTTCTGAGGAAGCGTCAGCTGCTCTGGAAGAATGAATGGCAAAAAAATTTGATTTGAATAACTACAAATGGAGAAATTAACCGCCAGGTTCTTTTTCCTGCCTTTTCCCCAGAGCAAAGAACCTGCTGCGGGAGGCAGAGTGATGCAATCGCAGGCACAGCATCACTTCCCAGCTGCTGGGGAGATCTATTATGGCCTAAATTAAATAAAAACACAGATGAGATAATCTCTTTTTATCTCTGAAGGTGGGGGAACAACTAATTCATGCCTCATCTCAGCAGCTACTGCTGGGGTCTTTGAGGGAAAAATAAAAGCTGGGTGTCAGCTCAAGGCAGAGGCTCTGGGCAGGGAGCAGGACAGGTCCGGGGGGAAAGGAAACATACCATGAGCAGGGCAGGGAGAGTGAGGGGCTGCAACTGCACCAAAACACCGAGTCAGCCTTAAAGGCATGTCCATGGCTTTCCCATCTTGGCTTTTTTGGAGCCAGTCCTGGCACCTGGGCACAGCTTTGGCAGGAGCCAGGGCAGCCTTGTGCGCACCCACCGCACACTCTGGTAACGATGAGGCCAGTGGGTCACTCCTCCCCTTCTCTGACCATCTCGGACACCACTCAGGGTCCTGTGAGCTCGCTGGCAGGACGATGGCCACGGTGGGGAGCTGGAGGTCCCTGGAGTGGCAGGGGGCAGGGGGGGAGGGGAGCTGCCATTCCCTAGGAATGAGTTAATTAAGGAGGAGGAGGGTGGCAGGGAGCGGCAGAGCTCCCGTTAGGCTTGTCTCTTTAATTAATGCCTGGAACAAGTTTCCAGCAGGGAAAAGCAGACCAGACCTGGAGTGCTGGGGGAAGGGGAGTTAAAATGCCATCACTGTGTCAACGGGAGTTGCTATGATCTCCCTGCCTCCCCTTCCCATCTCTCCAGGGAATCCTCTGCATCTCTCCTCCGTGAAGGAGAGGGAAGAGGCTTATCTGGAAACTGCAAAAACGTAGGGAGGAGGGAGGTGGAAAACTCAGTAAAAGAAGGAAAAGGAAGGAGGGAAAAGAGGATAACTTGTGGGAACCACAGCCAAGGTCTCTGAATCATGAACCTACACAGTGGAAACACTTATGAGATGCTCCCACCCATGCCAGGGCATTCTGGATTCTTCCAGATCCACCTGACAGCAGGTGCAGGGCAGGCACAGGGAATGCTGGGCAGGACAAAACCTGTGATAGGTACATACCAAGGAGCTGGTGTAGGTGGGGTCAGACGTATCGTCCTGCAAGTAGCGTGAGAGGCCGAAGTCAGACACTTTGCACACCAGGTTGCTGTTGACCAGGATGTTCCTGGCAGCCAGATCTCGGTGGACATAATTCATCTCTGCAAGGTACTTCATCCCAGCAGCAATCCCTCTGAGCATTCCCACCAGCTGGATAACTGTGAATTGCCCATCGTTCTGCTGCAGTGGGAAAGAGCAGGAACTGGGGTGAGTGTGGGACCAGGGCAGCTCACCCCAACCTCAGGAGGATGCTGCACCTCCCCAGAGGACTATCCAGCTGCCCTGGCTGATTAAAACAGAGGTAACCTGCACCAAAACACACATTTTGGGGGGGGGGGTACGGCACACTGCAACCAGCTCCAAGCTAAGCAAACAGGCTGGGATACACCAACGGGATACCAACGTCTCACTTCTGAATACCTGATGAGATACCAATGTCTCACTCCTGAATCCCTGATGAGATACCAACGTCTCACTCCTGAATCCCACAGCTGAGCACCAGCCCACACGGCCCCACCCAGGCCTCACCCGCAGGAAGGAGTCCAAAGCCCCGTTCTCCATGAACTCCGTGATGATCATGACTGGTCTGCTCTTGGTCACCACCCCTTCCAGCCGAATGATGTTGGGGTGGTCGAACTGCCCCATGATGCTGGCCTCGCTCAGGAAATCCCGGCGCTGCTTCTCCGAGTAACCAGCTTTGAGCGTTTTGATGGCCACGTAGATCTCCCTCTTGCCCGGCAACTTCAGCCGTCCCTTGTACACCTCTCCAAACTCCCCTGCAAGTGCAACACAGAATCATTTAGCTTGGAGAAGACCTTGAAGATCATCGAGTCCAACCTGTGACAGATCACCATCTTGTCAACTAGGGCAGAGCACCTGCCACAAGACCATCCACTACCACCTCCTCTTCCACGTTAAACATTGCGAAGAGCACTGGTACTTTGGGCTGTTTGGTCTCCAAACCAACCAGCTGAAAAATGGCAGCTAGTTCACACTTCCACAACACTCTCCTCTACAAATCTGCTCACTTGTCCTCCTTCAAAGGGGCAATGCCTGCTGCTGGGCACGTGCTCAGGCGTGCAACCTTCTCCAAGCTGACAGAGCCCAACTCTGATGCAAGCGGAGGCTGCGGCTGCTCTTGACAACCTCCACCAGAAGGATTTGCAGAGGAAGTGCATCAAACATTTAAGGACTATCTCAAATATCAGATGTCAGCATTGATAATCTCAGCTGCCTTTTTGCACATCACTTATCTTTCGATAGAAAATAATTGGGTTGTTTTCACTGCTGCCCTCTGACTTGTAATACAGAGAAAGCATCCTCTCCTTTCCAGGGGGAGAGCATTCCCTTTGCCAAGGCAAAGCTTGCCTGTGGAGGGATTGCATTTAAGCCAGGTTTGCAGCCACTCGGCCTCAATGAGCAGCAAAGGGCAGCTGATACATCGCTGAACTCTATCATGACCGAACGAGCTCATTGCTTCTTCACAGCTTCCCCTCCCTGGCTTCTCACTTTCTCTTCTGAGAGTATGACACAGTTATTTAAAAATGGCAATAGAGACAGCACAGATGACACACACATCCGTGCACGTGTGTGCATACATACATATGTATGGGAATATGGCACAGACTAGAGCAAGATCTGTCTCTTCTTGTTATCTCATGGAAAAGCCAAGTGGGAAATCCCAAGAGGCCCCACAGTCACCCACCAAAGACATTCATGGAGCCTTTCCCATCTCAGAGGAACTTGGAGAGCATAAACCAACCTCATGTCCACCTTCACCCACCATAAACCCAGGAAAGCCTGATGTCTCACAGCTTCCTTCATGGCTTCCCAATGAAGGACCATGTGTGCTACCCCAGAAAATTGCTCTGAGTGGGTGCCTGACCACACAGGAGCACCCAAGAGGGCAGGGAGGGATGGGCAGCAGGAGATGGTGAGACCCACCTGCTCCAATGACTTCTTCAATCTTCACAAAGGACACATCGATCTCCTTGGCAAACTCTCGGACTGCCTCGTTGGGGTCCTCGTAGGTGAAGGGGTCGATGTAGATCTTCATCCCTGGAGACCCTTGTCATGGGAAAGGCAGGAACAACAGCAGAAAGGGAGAGAATTACCGAAGTATAGAATTAATAGAATGGTTTGGGTTGGAAGGAAATTAAAGCTCATCTAGTTCCAATCCCCTGCTATGGGTAGGGACACCTTCCACTAGACGAGGTTGCTCCAAGCCCTGTCCAACCTGGCCTTGGACACTGGCAGGGATGGGGCAGCCACAGCTTCTCTGGGCAGCCTGGGAAACTATGGGCAGTTGTGTCATGGCCAAGAACTGGAGACCCTCATGTCCTCACACTTCCTGTATGTCCCAAAAGGATGGTTGCTAATGCTGCACCACCTCCACAGACCCTTATCGTCCCCCCAGTCCTCCCACTGCACCCAACCCTCACCTGCACCCTCTCCTCTCCCTCTCTGTCCTCTGCTCCTCCACCACTATCCTTCCTCTTCGTCCTCACAGGCAATGGGAGCATACAGTCCTGAACTACAACCCACTGGCTTTATGGTCAGGCTTTATGAGGCTCCACACGTTAGTGAAGAAATATTTATTTACCCAAAAAGGCCTCTGATAGCTTTGTGGAGGCTACTAAATTGACAGAGTGCAGCAATTATAACCAACAACCCGGATGGAGCTGTGAAATGCAGCGTGGCCAGCCACCGTGACACGTGTGGCTCCCAGGGCAATGTGTGGCAGCAGGACCTGGCCACGCTGCAAGGACGTGCACCAAGTGGGGTCTTGCCCTTTTCAAACGAGGGAAACTCCAAAACAAGTCCCCAGAGTGCCCAGATGGGGTTTGCAGACAATGTGTTGGGATGCCTGGAGGGCTGCAGAGCTGCCAGGGGACACAGGCACAGAGCAGTGTGGTCACAGCCTCCCCAGGGCTCAGCGGGGCACGGGTGTTGCACCACTACCCAAGAGGGACCTAGAATGGGCTGTGGTGTCCTTCTGTGGGGGAGTTCAGCCTCCCATGCCACTTCTCACCCGAAACAGGGGAGTGTGGACGACATAGCAGCCCCTCAAGGTCATCTGTAGAGGAGACCAAGAGGACATCACCACCTGGTTCCCCTCCCCACAGCACCTTGGCCTTACAGTGATTAACAACAGAGCTTGATTATGCTGCTCAGGACCTTTCCAGGGGCCATGATCTTGTCACACTGGTCCTACTAGAGCAGACATACAGATGGATGCACGGACCACAGCATCACCCCTGTGCCAGGAATCTAAATCAGCTCCCAGCTGCAAAGTAATTTGGGAGGAGGCATGAAAGCCTCACAGTAGGCACTGCTGGTGCCAGAGAGCCACTGAGGGAGAGCTGCGTGGGGGGCACCAAGGACTGGGGAGGGACCAGGCAGGAGCATCCCCATCCCCGAAAGGGGTGTCTGGGGCAAAAGCTCTCCACCTCCGAGGCAGGGAAGGCTGCAATGAAGCCATCTGTGCATCTCCCAGTTCATAAATCCCTTTACAGCTCTGTCTCATACACTTTAACTGCCCCATAAATTTTTTTACAAGAGCAGCTGATGCTCCAGCCAGGATTACAAAGGGATTTACAGGATCATAATGGAGACTGACTCACTGATGAAAATATTGAAAAAGCAGAGGAGAAAACAAGGCCAAAGTTTCCTGCCCACTGTCAACACAGGCTGGTTCCGAGCTCTGATGTGTCTTGGGTCCTGCCTGTAGGCTCATTAAACGCCAGGTTCAGCTCCTCCCTCATCCCCATCCCATCCAAATAAATGGGATAAGGGCACCTAAACCCTCTACTCCTCTCTGCAAACCTTACCCACCAGTTCATCATTGCCACACTGGCAAAATCTGGTCCCTGGAGCACACCACCTGTGGTGAGCCTGTCTGCGAAGAGCACTGTGCTCTTAAAACCATCACAACACTCCTAAAAACTGGATTAGGTCATTTATCATGACTACAGATGACGGCAAATATTTAATCACTCTCTTCAAAAGCTGAAGTGCTCTGCACCACGACCCTGACTCCAGCGTCCAACCCCTTCCCACATCGTTTTGCCTTGGGAATAAATAAGGGGACAGAGTAAAACTCCTCCGGCGGAATTGCTGGCGCTTCAACAGGATGTATTCCCTATTTCCCCAATCTCAAAGCTCCCATGAAGGAGTAGCAGGGATAAACCATGGAAAATTACAGCCTGAGAGAGCCCACCTCACCCCAAACCCTCTCGGCGCAGTCCTCGTCAGCAGCAGGCAACCCCGGGGAGCTGCTGGAGGGATCTGTGCTGTGCTGGGAGGCTGTAATTGCTGTGCCACTAAACAAATGGTGATTTGTTCCAGAGGATGCTCTGGTTCCTCCATTAGCTGCTCACCACAAATTTCCCACCTGTTTCGCTCCAGCGTCGGCACTAACGGAGTGCCCAGAGGCTCACTAACCTTGACAGGGTTTTGCTGTTCCCAGACAGCCCCAGATTTTGGCCACCAAGCCTCACCTCACCCAGCTTTAAAAGCCAAAGACAGGCACGTGCTTCATTGCTTCCCCACCTGGTTTGAGCACCCTGGGATTTGGGGTGCTAGGGACATACACAGGGTAGGGAATGATTCAAAACAGGAAAATGGGAAAAATCAGTCTACCTGCAGCCTGACAAGGGCTTAGCCATCAGGCAGCAAATAAATCTTCCCCTGCCCCCTGCAGTGCAGAGCCATGGAGAAAAGAGGGAGGGAAAGCAGAGGTCCATTCTATTTCAGGATCACCTGGTGATGTTGGGAAAACAGTTCACTGCTTCCCGGGAGGTTTACAGCCCCCTACAGTGCTGCCATCACGTTGGGATGAAGCCAAGGTCAAAAGGGATCCCGCATGCCTTGTTGGCCTAGCTGGGCTCTTCTGCCTGTCTCCAATCCCTCTCCAGCCCTCTCATCCCTCCCGTAGTTCTCTGCCAGGCTGAACACTCCACATCCATCCCTCCCCTGCTCTCTGCCTTCCCCTGCCATCCTTCCCCCATCCCTGAATCCCACACCTCTTTGCCCAAGCAGGTGCCAAGGACTCAGGGATGGTTTCTTCCCTCAAGGCAGCAAATTGCACCTGGGAGGCATCTCTAGGAGAGCATAAATGGGATTTACATCCTGCAGGGATGGGGCACCAGGTGGCAAATCCTCCCCCTCGAGGCTGATGCTTTGCTGCCTTATTCCCATTCCCAGTGCTGGCTGCTGCAGGGACACCTGAGCAGACATCACACACACATACACCTCAAATTTATTCTGGTGCACAGCTCCACCAGCCACACAGCTCTCTTAGGAAAAGATCCTTCAAGCTCAGGCTCTCCTAATTGTTTGCCAAGGAGATCAGCAGCCCAGAGCCAGTGAAACATTCCCAGACACTATATCTGACCGACCTCCAGTTCCATACTCATCCTCTAAATCCCTCCTATTACTCTTCTCTTCCCACCCGCAGTGCTGCACTACTGTAACCACCCCAAGACAGCTTGACACACACTTGTGGACATCTCTACTCCCACCCTATGGTCCTCTGCACCTGCCCCAAGAGGCTTCCATCTTGTGTGCCCCTTGGAGGGCAGAGGAGTGGGACACACACTGAGTGCCAGTTTAGGAACATCTCCTGTCTTTGCTTTTCCCACTTTTCCCTGCTCACCTCGTCCAGTGCTGTAGTGCTGTAGTTTATCACTGTACACTGCTTCCTTGCTGTAGGCACGTTTCCTGAGGGAAGAGGGAAGGAAACAGCCAACCTCAGAGATCAGCAGGTGATGGCCTCACACTGCCCAACACTCCATGAGCAGTGGCATCTTGGTGCTTTCTCCAGCTGCAAGGGTCCCCCATCCCTCCTCTCCTACCCCAAATCTACATCTCACCACCTTCCAGGGACAGAGAATTCCATGGGGACTCACCTGCTGCACACGATGGAAATGGCCACCAGCGAGACAATGAAGACCACCCCAGCTGCTGCAGACCCTGCAATCAAAGGCAGCTGCTCTCTCAGCTCCGACTTGTAGTCATCTGCAAGAGAGGAGGGATGGGCTGAATTCTCCTTTGTACACTCAGGAGGTAAGAGCAGTTAATGCCCACTCTGATTCCATGGGTGCTGCTCCCGTGGGAGGGTGGTGGGACAAGGGGGATGCAAGTGGGACCATCAGGAGAGGCAGGTGATGAGCTGGTGCTGCGTTGCACAGGGCAGGATTGGCACACTCAGGTCATACAGACTTAAAAGTACAGAAGGGAAGGTCCTGAGAATGAAACCAAACCAATGTGCCCAGTTTTCTGAAGAGATGAGGTTCACAAGGTGGTTTGTCCATGCCTCTGGGGTTTCTCTTCCCTCAACACATTTATTTATTGAGCACCCTGGGCTAGTGGAAGGTGTCCCTGCCCAGCACAGGGGGTTGGAACAGAATGATCTTTAAGGTCCCTTCCAACCCAAACCATTCCAGGGTTCTATGATTCTATGATTTAAAACCTGTTGGCCATTTTGACCAATTTTAGCATGAGGAATCACAGCCACAAAATTCCTACTATTTGTAGGAAAGGACGAAAAGAAAAGATCATATTACTAACTAAAGCAGCTGGGAAAGGCTGTGCTGAGAGTCCCCCATGTGCTTTTCCTGCCCTGGCAGTGGTGTGGGTGCCTGGAGTGGGCATCAGATCCCATACTCCTGGGGGTTCTGCAGCCTTCCAGAGACATCTCCTCTCCCACAGCCCCAGCGAGGCCTGCCAGGCTGTATCAGCAGCCACACACAAGGGTTAAAATATATCTCACTCCAAATTAAAAAAAAAAGCATTTAGCAGCCTTTTATCTGTATTTTTCTACTCTGCAGTTAATTACTGGCAACCAGATTTATCTCTTGCATGCTGCTTAAATCCGGAGAAATTCTCATCTAACAATCAATTATTATTTAATAATCTGCACTATCCATTCTTATTAAATTTCAATTAATTGCTTATTTCAGGCAGGATTTTTCTCCTCGCTTCTCTAATCCTGAATATTCGAGGCACTGGGGGGGGTTATTACCATTTCCTTCCCTTTGGTCACCCCGCATGGTTTCCCTCTTCCCACTCTGCCTGGCACTTGACATGAATGCAAGCATGGGGTGACCATGTTTCAGGAAAGTTTTAGGAAAGAAAAAGAGGTTTAGGAAAGAGGAAAAGATTTAGGAAATTAGAAAAGTTTTAGGAAAGGCAACCCTCAGGGGTGGGACCCATGGGCAGAGCAGGAACCACACACCAGCAGTGGCAGGGAAGGAGCTCTCTGCAGGGACTTCAGCTCCTCCAGGGGTAGGAGGACTATGAAAGGAGCTTTGCTTCACTCACCAACTTCTGGATTAGTCCTGAAGCTGGGATTAATGGAAAACCCTCCCATAGGTTATTAGTCTCTAAAGGAATCAAGTGTTTGTGGGTGCAGAGTGGGGACAGAAGAAGGACAGCACCACTCTGCAAGGAGGCCAGAAGAAGACATGAAGGTCATGAACTGGCCCAACACACCACCTTGGGGTGGGAAATCAGCTTTTCAGTGATGGGCCTGATGGCTCAGATGTGGCTCTGAGTATCTGAGATTTTTTTTTAGAGAGAGAGTGATCAGACATTGGAATGGGCTGCCTGAGGACGTGGTGGATTCACCATCCCTGGAGGTTTTCTAGATGAGACTGGATGTGGCACTTAGTGCCATGGTCTAGTAACCACCGTAGGGCTGGACTCGGTGATCTTTGAGGTCTCTTCCAACCAGGTTGATTCTATGATTCTATGATCCCAGACTCCTTCCTCCAAGGGTCTACCCTCCTCTCCACTGACCCTTCCAGCTTTGCCCCGATGGCTCAGATGTGGCTCTGAGCATCCTAGACTCCTTCCTCCACGGGTCCACTCTCCTCTCCCCTGACCCTGCCTGGGCAGACTCTGATGGCAGGGGGCTCTATCACCACAGCTGGAGGCAGCAAAGACAGAACTGCAGCACAATAGTGGGAGAAAACACTGAGCTGGGAAATTGAAAGCAGATCACTCCTCCAGCTGGCGACTAATAAGACACCGCTGTAAATCACCTGCCTGCTGCCATGCTGCCTGCTGGGAGAGAGGTTTGCAGAGACAAGTTCCTTTAATCCAATTAGAGCAAGAAGCTGTTGCTGGAAAGACAAGCATCCTTTCACCTCCCTGCCCCCCTCCCAGACTCACCATCAGTCAGCGTCTGGAAGCACATCTTGCCGCTGTACTTGCCGTAGCCAGCCACGGTGCGAGCTCGCACCTGCACCACGTACACCATGCCCGGCCTCAGCCCCTCGATCCTGGCCGTGTTGGTCTGGCTGCGAGCCATGGAGGAGTTGTACTCGTTGTGGTCCTGTGGCCAAGAGAGACAGTGGAAGCTGAGGGGCCAAGGGACAGCATGGGGCACGGCGTACACTGCGGCACACCCGTCCCTGCTGTAGCACAGGTCCTGGTTCTGCTTCGGGAGCATCCCTGGCATGGAGGATCCCACAGGAAGGGCTGAGAGAACTGGAGTTGTTCAGTCTGGAGAAGAGAACTAACTGCAGCCTTCCAGTACCTGAAGGATAGATGGAGGTTTTTAAGACAAGACTGAATGTGGCACTTAGTATCATGGCCTGGTAATGACAATAGGGTTGGACTCAATGATCTTTGAGGTCTCTTCCAACCAGGTTGATTCTATGATTCTATGGGGAGAGACTATTTACAAGAGCCTTGAGTGACAGGACACAGGGAATGGCTTCCCACTCACAGTCAGCAGGGTTAGATTGGATATCAGGAAGAAATTCTTCCCTGGGAGGGTGATGAGGCACTGGCATAGGTTGCCCAGAGAAGCTGTGGCTGTCCCATCCCTGGGAGTGTTCCAGGCCAGGTTGGATGGGCTTGGAGCAACCTGGGCTGGTGGAAGTTGTCCCTACCTGTGGAGGTTGCAATTGGAGGATCTCTAAGGTCCTTCCAACCCAAACCATTCTGTGATTCCATGAAACACTGTAACATGCCCTACAAGTCCCTGCTCAAGCAGGTTCAAGGAGAACTTGCATCTGCTGAGAGCACCAACCCCCACGGTCTCTGCTCTGCTGGCACAGGTCCTTGCGCTAAACCTTGCTGGAAACCTTCTGCGTCTCCAATCTCATTTTTTGCCCAGTTCCCTGGTGATTTGCTGGTAAGAGGCCACTGGTGAGATCATCTAATTATTCACATTTAGAGGAATTCATTAGAGCTGGCAAGACACAGGAGGGCTGGAACAGCTTGGGCTCGGCACGGTTCACTGCAAGGGTTGAGAGCGTGTCTCCTGCGGGGAGGGACAGCTGCCAGAGAGGACCTGGTGAGAGGCAGTGACCCGGGACAGGGACAACCCTGGTAACCTTCGCCTGTCCTAGCCATCCTGACACTGTCCCCATGCTCCACGTCCCTGCTCATCCCAGCAAACACCAGAGCACAGGCAGCCACAGGCAGCCACAGGCACCGATGTCCCAGAAAAGTGCTGCCACGTGGGAGGAATTAGTGATCACAGCCCAAGACTGCTCTCTTTCCTCTGGCTGCACATCGCTCCCACCTCCTGGAGCCAGCTCAGGTGACCTCGTGCCTGTCCCACCATGTGTCCCACCTCCTGTCCCACCACACAGATGAGAGAATCAGAGAATTTTAGGGGTTGAAACGGACCTTAGAGATCATCCAGCCCACCCCCTGCCCTAGGCAGGGACATCTCCCACCAGAGCAGGTTGCTCAAGGCTCATCCCACCTGGGACAGTGTCTCACCACACGCACAGGGAAAAATTCTGCATAAGATCTATCCTAAATTTTCCCTCCTTCAATTTGTATCCATTACCCCTTGTCCTGTCACTGCAGCTCCTAACACAGATCCCTCTGCAGCTTCCCTGGAGCCCCTTCAGCTCCTGGCAGGCTGCTCTGAGGTCTCCACACAACCTTCTCTTCTCCAGGCTGAACAGCCCCAACTCCCTCAGCCTGTCCTCACAGGGGAGATGCTCCAATCCACTTAGCAACTTCGTGGCCCTCCTAAAGGGCTGGGAAGGATCCTAAAGATCTTTCCCAGCAAAAAGCCAACCTCAGCTGCAGGGTACAAAGCCCCACGTGCTCCCAACCCACCCTGCATGGCAGGGTTTCCACCTGAGCTTACCGGTGCTGGCCTGGAGCCCACAGTGCTGCTGACGTCGGGAGTGCAGATGCGGCTCACCTTCTCGTAGTATCGGATCTCATAGTCCAGGATAATCCCATTGGGCTGCTCGGGCTGAGGCCAGGACAGTGTGATGCTCCTCATTGTGGCACTCACCTGGTGCATGATGGGCACGGTGGAGGGTGCTGCCAAGGAAGCAAGGAGAGAGGGAAAAATTAATGGAGAGGGGTATGAAAAATGGCCCTGAAGAGGGAGAAAATCTCCTGAGCACACAGAGCATCCCAAATCTCCCATGCCTGCAGTTGTCCAACCCATGGGACAAGCTCACTCATCAGCAGTGGGAAGAGCAGCATCTCAGCAACTTACATGGAAGCAGAGCAATAAGCCAGAGAGGGAATTCTGGTATTTAAACCAGCTACTCTTTTCAATTACGGGCTTAGAAATCTTTGGTGTTCCTTCTCCCCAGGACTGCTGACCCCAGGGATGTCTCCCATAGCGGGACAGAGCAGCAAAGCTCTCCCCAGTGGCAACAAACCAAGGCTTGGTGACAGTCTCCAGCTCTGCTTGATATCTCTTGCTGTAACAGCCTCTCTGGGGAGCCAGCACCCAGGGAGCCTGTGCCACAGCTGCCACTCCACATGCTGTCAGCATGAGCATGCAGGACCAAAAATCTGCCCACCCTGAGAACCACAACAGGAAACCAGGGCAGGGACACCCCAGCCCAGGCAAGGGTGCTGGAGCATGGAGCACAGCTTTGGCTCTAGAGGAGCTGCTGGGGTTGCTTTTAGGGGCTCTCAGGAGATGCTCATCCACACTCCCCAAAAATGCTTCTCCCAGGAGTTTATTTCCAAAACTCAAACTCTTGCCAAACAGTCTCAAACCACCCCTCAGCTCCTTGCCCAGCTCAGGACCATGGCACAAGGGTGCTCCAAAGGCAGCACCTCCAACCCTGCAGCCCCCAAGACCCCCCAGGCAGCACACCACAGGGGTCCTGGGCATCTTGGCACAGGACCTCTGGAGAAAGCAAGGTCCTCAGCACCGGCCAAGCACACAGTCGGCATCGGGTCTAACCCTTTTTCCCCTCTGCCATGCATTTCTAATCAGTCCCACCAGCTATGCCACACCACATTGCTCCACAAAGCAACCCATCACACTTCAGTTCACTCACCACACCAGAGCTAAGCGAGCAGGTTTCCCAAAACAGCTGTCAGGCACATTGTCCCCACTGCTGCTGCTCCTTGCCCTGCTCTCCACGTGTACTCAAGCAATCCTGGGCTGTTCTCCACTTGCCATGGAGCTGAGCATCACCAGAGCCCAGCACTTCCAGAGTGAAGCATCCGTGGAGCCAAGCACACCCAGAGCCAGGTATCCCTGGAGCTGAGGACTCCCAGAGTGAATCATGCTTAGAGCTGAGCATCCCTGGCAGCAGCAACACTGCCCTTCCACCATTAAGGACACTGAGACACTAAACTAGTCAGGAGTCACTTTTCCAAAGGCTCTGTGCCCTCCAAGTTATACTTGAAAGGGCCAAAGCCAGCCAATACAGCCCTCATCCTTCACTTAATCCCACCAAAAGCTCTTAAGAAAGGTATCCAAGTCTGTCCACAACCAAAGAGGCACTGGTGTGTCCTGTTTGCGGTCAGCTTCCTATCCAGCCCTCTCTGCTCTCCTCCTCCTCACCATGCCCAGAGTACAGGCAGGGAAAATGCCTCCCTGGTGTGGGTGCAGGGGAGAGCTGAGCCTGGCATGATTCCAGCCTGGAACATGGGATCATGCCAAGGAGAGAATCTGGGGGTGGCAGGAACCTTGTTCCATGTGGCCCTAATGGGAGATGTCAACAGTTAGGTACCACCTTTGTTTACCCAGAATAGTTAATCTCGTATTATTCCTTTTTAATCTCTCCTTATCTGCTCCAGGAAGATGTTCATGGGCTGAAATTAAGCACTCAGCTTGATTGCTCTTTTGTTAATTCCTGTTAGCATGGATGGGGCTGGGGAAATGGATGGAAAAACCTGCTGCAAAGCAAAAGGAAGTTCAGAGGAAGAGCACTGATCCTGCCCTGGATATTCCTGATGCATTTCCATCAGGTTATGCCCCAGCCCAGCATTCCCATGTCAATACTCAGCCTTTGCAAGACATTCAGGGATTTCTGGGGTACAGACAGGTGGATGTGGGTAACCTGTCTGTTCCCTGCTGCCAGGCCATCCTGGGGTGGGAGATGAGCAAAGAAAAAGCCCAAAAATCCCACCTCAGAAAAAAAAAGCCTGGAAACAAAAGGCAGGTTTGACTGCTCGTAGTTCAGCAGACAGCAATGCCAGCCAGGCACGAGTGCAGATCTGTATTCCCTGGAGCCAGGAGACTGAAATATTGACACCAGGTTTCTCTGTTGTGCTCTTCTGAGGGGGAGGGATGGTGAAGGCTGCCTGTACTACACACAAAGCAGGAATTATCATCCCTTTTCCCTGCCCAGAGCAGATGGGTTTCCATCCCCTCCTCTCCCTGTGCTCCTCACTGCAGCCCAGAACCAGTTCCCCCCTTGCCATCTGCACACCAACCCCACCAGCATCCTGGGTTGGCCCAGAGCTGCTCATTCAGCTCCTGGTGCCTGATTGGGAATGGGGAGGTAAAGGGGCAGAGGAGGCTGGAAAGGGAGACAAGAGGAAAATGATGGGATAGGGATGTGCCAGAGGAAACAGAACCTGAACTCAGTCCCAGGAGGCTGTTCCCTCTGTGCTGTAACACAGCCAGGCTGCGTTTCAAGGCCGGATTCACCCCATCTCCCAGCTCTCACCTGGGAAAAGGGGGAAATGGTGATGCCATTTCATCCCCAAGCAATCTAGAGGGGGATACAAAGGAGACTCTAGATATCCCTCCCACCAGTCAGCTCTCACCCTGACCAAGCTGCAGGCACTCTCCCCACCTCCCCATCCCTCTTCCTCCCTCTTTTCCTGGCCTTTCTGCTCACCCAGCACTGAGGCAGGTTTACCACAGCCATCACACACCATTCACGCTCCAGAAGCTTTTCGCTTCAGACGTGGAGCTTCATTCCACACAGAACCTGCAACTGGTGGTGGTTACAGCTAAACCCTCTGGGCACCACCTCACTCCAGGACTCACCAGCCTGGTTGGTGGTGATGTTGACGGAGACGTGCTGCTGTGGGAAGGGACTCTTGTTGGAAACCCCATTGACAGCCTGGATCTCGAAGGTGTAGGGCGTGTGTGCCCACAGGTTGCTGATGAAGACCCTGGTCTCGGTCAGCCCCAGCTGCCTGGGGACAAAGTCCACGTTGTCATCGCAGCGGGAGCAGGCGCGGCGGTCCGAGCGGCACTTCTTGCAGACGATGTTGTAGGTGACGTCGTCCCGACCCCCTGTCTCTCGTGGTGGGTGCCACTCCAGGATGATGGATGTCTCGTTGACAATGGAGATGACATTGCGTGGCCCGGACGGGACACCTGTGGAAAAGAAAAGCACTTGAGACAGATCTTTGGCCAAAACATCACGCTTAGCCCTGTTGAGATCTGTGGGTACCAGCACCAAGAAGGACAGACACCCCATGGCTCTGTCTGTCACCACACATCTCCTCCCGCCTCATGAGGGATTTGGTGTCTGTGGCTTTGCTCCATTCAGGGTCAGACTCTTCCCACTAGCAACACCAATCGCCTGCACCACCAGCCACAGAGAGAGGCTGCCCAGTTGGAGATGAGGCACAAACCCACTTAAGTCTCCAAAAAAAAACCCCATGTGGAACACATGCAGATCCATCTGTGAAGATCACAGAATTGCAGAATCAACCAGGTTGGAAAAGACCTCCAGGATCATCAAGTCCAACCCTACCGTGGTTACTAGACCATGGCACTAAGTGCCACATCCAGTCTCAGCTTGAAAACTTCCAGGGATGGTGAATCCACCACCTCCCCGGGCAGCACATTCCAATGCCTGATCACTCTCTCTGTAAAAAATCTCTTCCTAATATCCAACCTAACCCTCCCCTGGCAGAGCTTGAGTCTGTGCCCTCTTGTCCTGCTGCTGGTTGCCTGGGAGAAGAGACCAACCCCCACCTGACTCCAGCCTCCTGTCAGGGAGTTGTAGAGGACGACAAGGTCTCCCCTGAGTCTCCTCTTCTCCAGGCTAAACCACCCCATGAAGATGAAGCCAGTTGAATCCCATCGGGAGATGCTGCGATAGCTCCAGTGCTCCCACAGAGAAGCACCTCAAACAGATTATCCCAGCAAGAGAAACAGCACTTAGCCAGTGCCGCGGAGAACCGGAGCAGCAGGAGAAAAAGAGAGTCAGAAATGGGAAGTGGTTATTAAGGGTTCAATATCTCGAGGTGGGAGCCAAGGTATTTAACAGCACGGAGGAGAACCAGCACTGCTCGCTGGTTTGCAACCGGCTCGGATGCTGGACAAGAGATGAAAATTGCATTGATCACACTCGCCAGGAGCCATCACAAAGGCTTCGGAGCACGGGAATTGAACACAGCTCCAACTGCAGGCACTGCCGGATCGGGGCTGCAGTCCACAGGGAGAGAGATTCAGGAGGAATCCAGGCAGGAGAGCATCACCAAGGCACAAACGGACATCTGCACAGGTCCAGGGAAGGATTTGGGGTCAGCCAGGAAGGCTCTGCAGCCAAAACCACAAAACCCTGCTGCTGGGTCATGCTAAGTAAGGAAAGCAATGAACTCCTCATGCTGGCTGGGCTCCGGGCTGCACTTCCATGGAAGAAAAAGGACTTTGTCACGATATGGGAAGCAATAAAAATGATGGAGGACTTGACCTGCAAGGAAAGGTTAAGAGAGCAAAGCACTGTGTGTCCTGGGGAAAGCCATCCCAGGGGAGCTCTCCACGTGTGTGAGCTGGGGAACAGCCCCACTGTGGGACTCCCCCGTTGTGGAGATGTCCAAGAGGGTTACAAGAGGGTGGTAGAGGACATGGCAGTGGCAGAAGCAAGGAAAAAGATCCTGATTCCCAAGGGGAACAAGACTGGATCAACAATAGTGAGTTACCCCCCAAAATCTGGAACCCATCTCAGGAAGCTTAATTCAAACCCTCTCCTCATACCTTAAGCAAACAATATCTTTCCAAGGAAAAGGCAACAAATCATATCTCTTCCCTGTCCCCGTGGTGAACTGTTGCCTCCCTAAACTCCTCCCCCTGGACATGCAGCCCCTTCCCTCCTCTGCAGGGGCACAAACAGCATGCTCACTGCTCTGGTCCAGGGCAGTGCCTGCAGCTCTACACTGTGATTTACTCCTCTGACACAGAAACTCCCTGCCTGAACAGCTGGAACTTCAAATGAGAACACTGTAAAATTAAGCGTCGACGAGAAGAAATAAAAACCAGCAAAGAGAGATCTTTTTCCTGTATTCCTATGGCACAGCACTGCTGTAAATCAGTTATGTAATAAGGCATAATACAGACCTGTGAATTATCTGCATTTGTGTGACCTGCAGACTGTCTGTCTGACAGCTCAGGTGAGCCAACAAAACACACAAACCCTTTTACTTGCCATGTGCCCTTCCCCAGCACCAAAGGGTCTGGAGCATCCCTGTGCTAAAGCTCCCTGCTGGGCTGAGTCAAGGACCTGGAGTGAATCTGCGCAGGAGCTGAGGCTGAGAGTCCCATTCCCACTGGGCTGAAGAGCACAGCAGCTCTATCCTCTCTCCTGGACTCTTTTTCCCACCAGGCTGGAGGACACTGCTGCCACACTGGGCAGAGAGCTGAGCAGTGACGTGTCGTTGAATACCAATGCCGAACGCACCCTTTCCCCCTATTAAAAAATACTCCATCTGCAAAGCTATGAACACGACAGCCAGAGCAGATAAATTTAAATTCTAATTTATCCTGGG
The DNA here is from genome assembly GCF_000695815.1 of Acanthisitta chloris. Taxonomy (NCBI): domain Eukaryota; kingdom Metazoa; phylum Chordata; class Aves; order Passeriformes; family Acanthisittidae; genus Acanthisitta; species Acanthisitta chloris. Next base: position 40,233 of record NW_008687593.1, on the reverse strand, counting down.
GACTATCTCCCTGCCATCACCACCGCTGCCAGGGCGATGTATACATTCCAGCAGCTGCCAGCGAGGCAGATGCGAGGCCGTCCCATCGCTCAGCGGTGGGTGCCAGGTGCTCCCATCCACAGAAGGACACGGGGAGAAAACAAGGCAAAAAATCATGGATTGTGACGTTATCCCTGCTGCTGGGAGGGGAGCGAGACCATGCAGCCCTCCCACCACTCCTGATTTGGTACTCACTGGTGCAAGCAGCTGCTGGTGGGTCGAAATCCGCTCGGTAGTAGCCGTGGCGGCAGGCGCAGATTGGAGAGGCCTCAGCAGTGGAGCGGCTGTTGGGGGGACACGGCAGGCAGACCCCTGCACCCTGGCTGGCCTTGAACGTCCCTGCTGGGCAGGCTGCAGGGGAGATCAGAGGAAAGTGGTTGAGGGCAAAACCATCCTGAGGTGGAGGGGAAAGCAGGTCCTGTCTTTGGAATGGGGTGGGGAGGAAAGAAGGGAGAGAAGGGAGAAGGGAGGAGAAAAGAGAAGAAAGAAGGGCAGAGAGAAGGGAGAAGAAAGAAGAGGGGAAAGAAAACAGAAGGGAGAAGGGAAAAGAAAGAAGAAAGAAGGGTGGAAAGAAAAGAGAACTGAAATGGAGGAGAAGAGCGAAGAAAGAAGAGAGAAAAGAGCAATGGGAGAAGAAAGCACATGGCAACAACGGTAACTATCCAGGCAGAGCAAGGAGGCAGCAGAGCAGCTTCACTCCCCAACAGGCAGGGGAACAGTGGGGGCTGCAGGACCCCCTTCCCTGGCAGCATCCATGAGGACACACAGAGGCAGGACAGTGTTCCTTGAGGACCTCTGGATCCAAAAGGACTCTTTATGCCACCCCAATGGCTCAGGTCTCACATCTCTTTTTCCACGCAAAATCAGAACATGTAATTCAAAAGTTGACGTGTCACCCATGACAATGTGTCATGAGTCCATCCCGTTAATCCAACAGAGCCTGGGGCTGGAGCTTCCCAGGCTCCAAGCTCATTCACGCAGGAAATGGCAACTAATTGACAAAGGAGAAGATGCTCCAGTTACAGTGAGGGTTTAATCAGCGACGGAGGGAGGTTTCATTAATCAACCATCGCGCTGCCCTGCAGTTAGAGGGTGAAGACAGAGTGACAAAGACAAGGTCTCTCATCTCTGCCCCACCCCACCAGTCCTCACCACCAGGCAGTGATGAATGGATGCTCATCCATCCCTGACATCTAACAAAACCCAATGAAACCAAAGGCTACAGAAGACAATGTCTGTATTTTGGCACATGTACCCAAGGGATCAGACTTGCATCCAGGTCCACCAGCTGTCTGGGCTGAGACTGCTCCTGGCCTCGCACCCAGAGTGGTCCCACCTCTGCTGGCTCCCAGCTCTGTGCCCGTGATGCTGTCACCCCACGGCACAGCTCTGCAGACAAACACCCTACGTGTCTCATAAACATGGTGATGATTGAGATAATGGAAAGTGCCTCTTAGCCCCTGTCTGCTGCATCAGGATATGAGGCATCTCCTAGCAGCCATGAAGAGGAAATTAATAGGAGCAAGCAGGAGTAACCACTTTGATGCAATTTCCTTGGGAGATAGTGGACCATCTAATCTTTATTGGAGCCCTTTAACCTGTCATTCAAAACTCATGAAGGCCTCCTGCTCACACAGCCTTTCCAGATATTAATAGATGATAAGAAAGAATAAATCAAAACAATATTTTACAATTTTATTATTCAGGAGATTTTTCCCCCCCTGCCTGGAGCCATCTCTTTCCAATGGCACTAACAGCTGAGTGAGGATGTGGCATCCCAGAGGGACCAGACACCATTTCCCACTGTCCTTCCCCTTCCCCAGCACAGGTGGTAGAGGGGAAAGCAGGTCCTGTCTCTGGGATGAGACGGAGAGGAAAGAAGGGAGAGGAGAAGGGAGAAGAGAGAGAAGAGAGAGTGTCCTACCACAGTCATCCCACACATATGGGGTCTTCGGGAAGCATTTTGGGCCATAACCCACCACCTTGTGCAGGTAGGCAGTGAGACACACGGGGTCACCATGCAGTGCAGGACACAGGAGGGCTTCAGGGAGACCTTCAGGATGCCAGAGCAGAAGGCAGCAGGATGCAGACCCTTCCCTGAGCCACACACACAGCCCAATGTCCCATAACAGCACGAGGAAGCACAAGAGTTATACCAGAGACACAAAGCAAGAAGACACAGCCATGTCTTCTACTACCAAGGCTTCCACACCATGTCCCAGCAGCCTCGTGCTCCTACCAGCAAGTGTAAGCATCCATGAGATGTACAACAGGGGACTGGTGGGCTCTAGAGATGTCAGAAATGTGCCTGATACGTGCCAGGCTCTTCAGAGGAGCAGGAAGGGGAGGGCATCAGTACCAGGGAGCCTGTGTTTTGATGGAAGAGGACGGGAGAGGGAGGGAGGGAGGAAGACGAGAGGGTTGCAGTGCAATGAACACACCTCAGTTTTAAGCTTATGGGCATGCTGGTTGAAGGAGTTTGTTAATTTTTAATCACAATTAATTCAAGTGATGCTTTGTCAAAATACCTGAACACAGCACACTGCAGCCCAGTGTCCGCAGGTTTCTGCTACCGCTTCGCTTCGCCACAAATTCCTGTAATCTGCAGGCACGTGGCTCTTAATTGCTATTATTACCAATTAGCTTTGCTCTCCTGTAATTACACTGTGCTTTCCTAAAGCCTCCCACAGTTTCAGGGGAGGCTGATGCCTTCCCCTCCTCCCAAAGCAGCCGCGGGCTGCAGCCTCCCACTCTTGGTGCTGCCTGTGTGTCCCTTCTTTCTGGGGTGGCTGAACCACGAACCTCACACCGAAAACAAAGCAGAAACTCCCAAGTCCCTGCAATGCCAGGGTGGGATCCATAATCCCTCAGATGGCAAACTTGCAGTCACCAAGACTCAGGTGGAGGGCTTGAGCCCAGGAGGGAGCACTGAATTACCCCACTAACAGCCAGTGCAATGTTTGTCCTAATTTCAGCGCTGGTCCAAGAGTTTCCCACCATGTCTGGATATGCAATAGTGCCTTGGACAAGCATGGGATAAGGCTCTGCCTCAGCTTTCCCTGTGGAAAGGGGCTCCTTCTGCCCATGCCCAGGCTGCTGCACAACCTGCATCTCTTCAGCCCGGAGGAGAATTAATTGATTGTTGATTATGTGGGCTGCAGAAGATTAATGATGTGCTTAACTATCCATTTCCTTGCGTTTAAGCACCAGGAGTGTGTTTGTAAATGATGAGGCACAGAACTCTGCCGTGCTGCTCAGCAGGGCTGGATGCTTGGCACTTAACCCCCCCCAGAACCCAAAGCTGCCTGTGGATCTGTCATCCTGCCTGTACCTCGGGGATGCTGTGCATCCCAGGGGGGTTTGCCAGCAGGACCTCTTTTCCAGGGCTGAGATGTTTGGGGGTGGGAGGGAGCATCACTGTGCGGCTGGTGAAACTCATCTTGCAGCAAGATGTCATTGCTGGAAATTTAGGCAGGGGGAAAAACAGATGCAAGTTGCCCTTGTGCCCAAGAGGTGATGGTAGAATTCTAGCCACAGCGCTGGATGCAGCCAGGGCTGTACCCCTCTTACCCCCACTCAAGGCTTGAAGTAAGGATGTGGACATGTCCCACGCATGGCAAACACCCAGGGACAGCACCACAAAGCTGTTGTCCCCATCACCACCTCCTTCCACGCTCCACAGCTTGTACAGGGTGGGATGGATTATGGAAGCAGTCATGGCACACAGCAGCATTGTGCAGTTTTTTCTACTTAAAGCTCTCCTGCCTCCACAGTGTGTATCCTGCATGCTTCTATTCCAGGTGTCAGGGGTCCTAGAAAGAGCTGGAGATAAGCAGGATCTCTGCTCATCCATGCCTGCTGCTGCCTGAGGCAAGGCACCGTCACAGCGAGGGTGCAAGAGTGGGGGTATCCAAGCGTTTCATTCCTCAGACTAAATCCTCTCAGTTAGCACCTGGAACTTGCACTTTTTAATTACTCTCTCAGGGAAGCTTTAGTCAGAAGAGAGAAGAAAAGAAGAAAGGAAGAAAGAAAGGAGACATCGCCTCTATATTAACTTGCTCTAAAGCTCCCTGGGGATGCAGAGTGGCATTTTTCCATGTTTTAAAACAGGAGCTCCTGGGAAGAATGACAGATTCAGCAGCAATTCAGCCAGTTCACCTCCTGCCCCAAGCCTCACCAGCCCCCACCGGGCTCCCTGCACTCACAGCAAACCCAGTCAGCAACACCTCAGCCTTCCCAGTCCCTGCTGGGGCACAGCTCACCCCGTTTGCCAAGTGTTCCCAAATTCATGCTTGGGTTAGCTCCCCTTGTGGGCACACACAGTGCCTGTGAGCACACCGTGGCATGCTGGCACAGCGGGGGACAAAAAAGGGGCAGAAGCATCAGTGCTGCACAAGGTGATGCTCTCAGGCAAGCTGGAGGAGCAGAGAACACTGCCACATGCAACGGCACTCAACAGCCTGGATGATCCAACCGTGCTCCAAACAGAGGTGTGCTGGCACCTACCACCACCCTGGGAGATGGGCAGCAGGGTTTGAGGACACCACAGGCCATGAACAAAGGAGCTTCTTGCATTTACAGCTGCAAAAGGACTCAAGGCCATTTTCTCCCTTTCTGCAAACAACCATTTTTCGTGAAGAAAAAAGCCCTGTCTCCTAAACCTGACACTTTCTGCAGGAGGCTCACAAGTTTCTGATGAAACCCATTAAAAAAAAACGGAGAGGAGACACTTGCTGGAAACCCATTGCGCATTTTACAGACACCATCGACACAGAACACATCTTTAAACACACTAAGAAAAGAAAACCAGAAAAAACATAATCGATTTTTCAGCCTTCACTCTGACCAGCCCCAGTGATGAGTATTTTAGTGGCAAGGCAGCTCTCCTTGCCATCTCACTGCCTCCCTGGGCAGCCAGCACACTGGCTAGGACACCCTCCCAGCTGCTATGCAGGCAAATAAACACGCACATGAAATTGTGTGCTACAGAAACACAGCACTTAGAGGATGTGAGGATCTCAGGGACAGGCACTGGGGCAGCCAGCAGAGCCTTCCAGGACTCCCACTTGCCCTCCCAGCCAGGGGCACTGGTTGTACCATGTCCTCTGGGGAGACACACACACCCCAGGATATAACACAGACAACGCTTTTGGGGTTTGATCCCTTTGATGTGATGGTGACACCAGGGATGCAGGCTGCAGTTTGGGGAGAAAACCAGCAGAATCAGGCAGGTTGTGCCCCACATACTGCTGCTCCCTGGGGGGGGCTGTCAGCTCCCCACCTTCAAAGGGTGAGGAGGGTGCTGCCTGCCCACCCTGCTTTCATCTCCCTTGTTATCCTGCCTGCAAACATTCAAGCAGGGAGCAGGCACTGCTGCCAGTGGCTTAATTGCATCCCTACATGAGGCTCTCCCTTCCCTCCTCATCCCTTCCCTCCTGCATCTCTGCTGGGGAGGGGGTTGGCTGGTTGCTCGGTGGGGGTTTTTCCCTCCCGTTTCTGCTTTTTAATGATCTGATTCCCTTTTATGCCAAGCCAAGTGCTTCTTCGAAGCGTCTCAGCCTTGGCAGGGCCGCAGGGAGCTCGACAGGCAGTAGTGTCCGTTGGCTCAACCCTGTGCCATCTACCCCCAGGCACCCACAAATTCACCCAGAAGGGCTTCTCTGCTGGTGGGACAGTACCCACCACACACCTCCTGCCTTCCTGACCATGCCAACAAAGGAGAAAAGGACCAGACCCAACGCTGGAACGCCTCATCAGCCACTGAATCACATCAGAGAATCATAGGATTTTAGGGGTTGGAATGGAGCTTAGGGATCATCCAGCCCCAACCTCCTGCCCTGGGCAGGGACACCTCCCACCAGAGCAGGTTGCTCAAGGCTCATCCAACCTGACTGTGAACACTGCCAGGGTTGGGGCAGCCACAGCCTCCCTGGGCACCTTGGGCCAGTGTCTCACCACCCTCACAGCAAAAACTTCTGCCTAAGATCTACCCTATTATTTCCCCTCATTCAATTTGAATCTGTCACTCCTTATCCTGTCCCTGCAATACCTAACTCAGAGTCCTTCTGCAGCTTCCCTGGAGCCCCTTCAGCTCCTGGAAGGTGCTCTGAGGTCTCCACACAACCTTCTCTTCTCCAGGCTCAACAGCCCCAACTCCCTCAGCCTGTCCTCACAGGGGAGATGCTCCAATCCTTTTACCAACTTTGTGGCCTCCTCTGGCCTTGCTCCAGCAGTTCCACGTCCCCCTTACACTGAGGACACCAGAGCTGTGTGCAGTATTCTAGGTGGGTCTCACCAGAGCAGAGGGGGAGAATCACCTCCCTTGCCCTGCTGCCCACACTCCTGTGGCTCAGCCCAGGCCTGGGTTGGTTTCTGGGCTGAGCTCACACTGCAGCTCATGGGCAGTTTCTCATCCACCATCACCCCCAAGTCTCTCCTCATTGCTGCTCTCAATTCCTTTCCCACCCAATCTGTAGCTGTGCCTGGGATTGCCCTGACCCAGATGTAGGACCTTGCCCTTCATTTGGTTGAACTCCATGAGGTTTGCATTGGCCTCTCAAGCAGCCAAACACAGATTTTGAGTCACCCAGAGATGCTCCTGCCTCAAGGCCACCCAAATTGCAAACAGCACCTGCCTCACTGTGTTCCCTTCTTTCAGCACTGCACAGGCAGAAACTCATGAGATAAAACATGAGCTTCCCAACATCTGGGCTGGCATCCTGTGGGCAAGGGGCTCCATCCCTCCCCGATGTGTGGAGGAATGCAGCCCCAGCCCCCTGTGATGCAGCCAGTTAATTAAACCAGCCCTCCACCTCTGGAGGAATGAGCTTAGATCTGCCTTGGGACACATGTAAATTAAAGTCAGCAGCTTTTGAGCCAGCCTGCCATGGTTTATTCATGCAGGAAAAGTTAAATTCAATGCGATTCTACCCTTCTCAGGGCTTTCCCCGCCCCCCTCCCCCCCTTTTCTTCTCATGTCTGAGAAATGAATTGAAGCAGGGCAGGATTTCAAAGGTGCTTGCAGGGTAGCAAGCTGCATGAGGCAGATTAAAGGCAACATGGTTGGGTGCATCCATGTTCACCTCTCCCAAAAATCCTATCCCTCATCAGCCAGGGATTTGCACCCCTGGGGTGCAGCAAGGTGCTCACAGCCCAAGTCCCGCACGCTTTGCTACAAGCAAACCACAGCCAACGTTCAGCCAGAAGCAGTGTTTTTCCTCCAGGAAGGCAGACTAGGGAAAATTAAGTGTCTGGATGCAGAAGAGCTTCAGCACCAACTGTTTAGGTGGCATCATGGCCTGAAACAAGCAGTCTAAGCCTAGAGCAGGGCATGGAAGCAGCCAGTCTGGGTTCCCACAGGAGCTGCTGCTCGCTGCCTGCAACACCTCTCCTTCCAACAGGTCCATGCTCACCCATTTAAACACCACTCTGGACTTTGCTTTCCCTGTTTTGCATGGTTGGTGGGATTTTGAAGGTCCAAAAAGAAAAACTGTTGGATGCCAAGAGGAGAGCAGGCAGGCCCTGGGCAGATGGTGCCCCGGGGCTGCCAGCTCACCACAGAGCAGAGAATTCACTTTGCTCTCCAAAGCAGCCAACAGGGGAAAAAATCCAACGCTTCCCAAGGTCACATTTGTAAATCACTATTCTCCCGCTCAGATTTTGCTCTGCTTTAGTTTCCACTTCGCTCCAGGCTGAGGCTGCCCAGTCCCACATCACATATCACCCACCAAAGCTTCCTTTCCTTTCCATAAACCACCAACACAGCAATGTCTGACCTTTTGCTCCGGCACTTTGCACATGAAATCTGGGGTGTAACATGACTGGCAGACACATGGCACAGCTCATGGAGAGCCCCCAGCACATTTCCACTGGTCCCTGATGTTTCAGCTCTTCCCCCTTGGGAATTCAAGCACCACTGTGGAAAGAGGAGGGAGGCATTTCTGGGAAGGATGAGGCTGGCACTGCCTCTCTGAGCACCCACTGCCAGGGATCAAATGCTAAACTACCAAACTCCAGACAGTTCACACACAAACACAAGGAGGTTTACAGCAGAGCAACCAGCAGATACGTGGCCACAGCAGTAACAGGCACTGGCTGCTCCTCACCATCCCAGTGCTGCCCGAGCTTGTCACACTGAGTCAACAAATGAAAGGGGGATGAAGTTCTCAGCAATGATTTGAGGCTATTTAACCTTCTCATATTCTTCTTTAAAAACCTGTGTAGGAGCAGCAGCCTGCCATGGGCTCTTCCCTTTGCTGAGGCTGCCAGCCCAGCAAGCAGGACCTTCCAGAGCCTAAAGGGGCTCCAAAAGACTTGGAAAGGGACTTTGGACAACGGCCTGGAATGCCAGGACAAGGGGGAATGGCTTCCCACGGACACAGGGCAGAGTTTGATGGGATATCGGAAGGAATTCTTCCCTGTGAGGGTGCTGAAGCACTGGCCCAGAGAAGCTGTGGCTGCTCCATCCCTGGAAGTGTTCAAGACCAGGTTGGATGGGACTTGGAGCATCTGTTGCCCACAACAAACCTCATGATGAGCTTGGAGCAAACAACTGGGTAATCAAGATTCAGGCCAGGACATCTGTCCCAAACACACAACCCCCAGAGATGCTTTACCCACACTCCAGGCATCAAGCTCCATGGAGTGAGTTCTTTTTCCCTTGTGAACTGCAGCAAAGTGAGACTCCGGAGTCAATGGACACAGTCTGGAAGCCGCACGGAAGAGCCGATACTTTCATGTACCACTTAACCCAGCACATTGGCTCCAGCCCTCAATGCCTCCACGAGCTATCGAGCCACCTCATGTGCAGGGAAGTGAACCAACACAAAAAGCCACGGTAGATCTCAGAGAGCAGCTCTGCCCTCAGGTACAGAGGTACTGGCAGGGGCAGTGGTTAGAAGGCCCCTGAAAACAAGGCATCTTTCCTTTGCAACCGGGGATTTTGGGAATCACCAATGTCACTCCACAATTCCAGCCTCTCTTCTGATTGGGAAATCAGGGCAGCATTGCCACTGGGCTCCCCGAAGGACAATCCCCTCCCGGCTGGGAAGCAAACATCTCCCATTCCTAACAGGAACTAATTAAGCACCTTTTCCTCCTCACCAGCTCACGCCATGCAGTGTCCCTTCAATGCAGAGAACATCAAGTGCTTATTAATTATGTCTGAAGTGGTTCCTCATTAGTGCTGATGCCATGATGGATGAGTCACCCCAGGATGGGGCTGGGGGAGAGCTTCAGCCACAGGGCTGAAGCTAGCAGGGATACAGGGCCATGCAGACACACAGCTTCCTCGTGTCCATGCCACGGCACTGAAGAACATCATTCTTGGGTTGTACTGGGGTTGTGGGATGCCCCAACGTGGAGCAGGACACACACAGAGTTCAAGGAGCATTTGGACAATGCTCTCAGGCACATGGTGTGGTTCTTGGGGATGTCCTGTGCAGGGCCAAGAGTTGGACTCGATGATTCTTGTGTGTCCCTTCCAGCTCCTAATGTTCTGTGATCTTGGTGGAGATGAGCAGGCTGCAGTTTGGCTGACTGCCCAGGGACCGTGCCCAGGGATGGATTTGGGATGGGAGGATGGATTTGGCTTGGGAGGATGGATTCAGCAAGGGGAGGATATCCCAACTGCTCTCCCACATCCCTCATCCACCCCAAGAGTCCCACACATGGAATTAATTAGAAAAGTAATTAAGAGAGTTTCCCTATGAATATTTATAACAGAACAAGCCATAACCACCATTCCTCAGAGGAAAGTTGCCTTCCTACCCAGCCACAGAGAGGAGAGGAGACACACAGCACCAACCAGGGTGGTTGGACAGGAAAACCTTCGAAAACCTCATTGCTATCAAGCTAAAGCATTCCATGATTCTACCGCTCCCACACTGGCTCACTCCCATGCCACAGGGGACAGACAGACAATCTGCTCTAAAGCTCCCAGACAGGGAAGGACCTTCTACAAACAGTGTGAACTGTCTCTGCTGGTGCCACCACTGGGGACAGGAGAGATGTCCAAAGCTGCAGGGTGGGACAACACCCACTGATCCCACCTCTGAGTCCAGACAGTTTCTCCCTGCAAATCTCCACCTGTATCCCGTGCCAGAGATAGCAACCAGCGGGCAAAAAGGAGGATTCTCCTCCATCCTCAACATCTGCTATACATAAGTCAAAGCCACCCGAGATTGCAGGGATTTACTGTACGTAGGCAGCTCTGGAAGCTTTTCTTAGCTGTGAAACATAATTTGCACCTTGGGCTCTCTAAGAATAAGTTGTCTTAAATAATAACACATGATTAAGAGCTCAGCAGCAGATCGGATGTGGAGCAGGAGGTCTGTGATAACTCCAGGTCTCACCCTGCCATCCTCCTACCAGCACTGCCATCCTCACTTGCCCAGTGTGCTGACACAGATGCCCAGGGCAGAATCAGGAGATTCGGGATTAGCCAGAAAATGACAGACCCTGGCAACACCCAGAGAATCTTTTTGCTACGCCCAGGACCGTTTCAAACTCCCTATTTTGCAACACAGCAAAACCTACAAGCACCGAAGTAATCCCTGCTCCTGAGGAGGGGGGCCAGGTCCCTCTGCAGTGTGGAGGGGACACGTGCCAGTGCACCAGCCCAGCTCAAAGCCACCTCTGGGCAGTTGGTTTGAGCACCTCAGTGACATCATGTCTGGATGCAGACAGGTACTATAACACAGGACAAAGTAAAACTTCAGTCGATATCACACCTCGCAGGCAATTTACCCTCTGGGCTGCAGACCTGGCAAAGCTGGTTGAGCCAGAGTGGAAATTCAATTCCTAATTCCCCTTGTACATCACTTCCCCAGGATGCCTCTGCTTTTAGGGACACTGTTAGATAGCAAAGCCCAGAAACCAGACTTGGGGTTGGAGCCCTCCACCTCCAGCATGGCACACAGCACTGTGCCCCAGGCTTCACAACGCTCCCTCAGAAAGGCAAGGAGACGGCAAAGCTCTGCCAGAGCATCACCCCAGAGCAGCCCCAGGGAGGGAAGAGAGGAGACAAGACGAGGACAGCATTATCCCAGGCACTGCTGCCTGCTCACGTGGATGCTGCCACCGGGAGCTCAGGGACGACCGTGCAGGACGCAGCCACACCAACAGCACCAAGTGACCAGCTCCTTCCCCAGCCCACAGCTCTCTCCTTCCCTAAATCCATTTTCTTACAATAAATATGATACAAGTAGCTGAGCCCTGGGCTGAACATGAAAACTAGGTGATGCAATCTCACCCCATGCCATTAATGACATGTTTTCAGCTTGCTGCTGGCTGGGTGAGGCTCCCTTGGGAGCCCAGAGAGGAGGAACAGTGCTTCCCCCCAGGGCTGGGTGCACAACTCCATCTGAGGTGCCCACAACTGAGTATTAACTCTGGTTTGATGCTCCCACAGCCAAGACATGGATCATTTCTTGGCGCTGAGGCTGCTGCACCGGCCGAAGACGGATGGGTTTTCCCATGGCTCCTGCGAAGCTCTGCTTAAGTGCGTGAGCGACGCTTTGATTTAATCGCCCGCTGCTGCTCTCCACACGTCCCCTGAGATACAAACCACCAGGCATGACAAATGACCACTCTCAACACACTCAGAGCTGACACCCATGGCACTGCTCCATTTGTCACCAGCTGGGCATGCAGCGACCCGGGCAGCACACACCGCTGGGAAGGGGAGAAAATTAAAACCTCAGTATCTGCGCTGACTACTTTTCTCTCATCCTAGCAGGCTCCATCTTTCCTCTGCAGTGTCTCAGCTGGTACATCCAGCCCATGCAAACCTCCTCTGACAACCAGGGCAAAGCAGGGCAACTTTTAGGGGTTGGAATGGACCTTACAGATGATCTAGTCCCAACCCCCTGCCCTGGGCAGGGACACCTCCCACCAGAGCAGTTGCTTAAGGCTTCATCCAACCTGGAATGAAACACTGACAGGGTTGGGGCAGCCACAGCATCCCTGGGCAACCCATTCCAGTGTCTCACCACAAGATCACCATGTCCAACCATTCCCCCAGCACTTCCAAGGCCAACCATGTGTCACAAGTCCCCAACTGCCACATCTACATATCTTTTAAATCCCTCCAGGGATGGTGACTCCACCACTGCCCCAGGCAGCTGTGCCAATGCCTGACCACTCTTTTTGCAAAGGAATTTTTCCTAATATTGAATACCTAATATTCAACCTAAACCTTCTCTGGGGCAATTTGAGGCTGTCTCCTCTTGCCACTTGTTCCTTGGGAGCATAATTTGACCCCCACCTGGCTCCAACCTCCTGTTAGGGAGTGGTAGAGAGCAAGAAGGTCTCCCCTGAGCATCCTTTTCCCAAGCTGAGCCACCTCAGCCACCCCTCATCAGACTTGTGCTCCAGCCCCTTCTCCAGCCAGGGTAAAAAACCCTCCTTTTAGTATGTTTTAACTTATTATTCCCGTCCTGCTGGGAGAGCCCCTGGCTCCCAGAGATCTTGCTATGGGCTGTAGGGTGCAGCACAACCCTGAACACGGGTGAGATTCCCACCCCTTGGCAAGCAAACGGCAGCAACGCGGCGCCGGCCAGAGCTGTTCCCAATAGAGCTCTCTCGTGACTCTGAAACAAAAACCAACAAAAAAAAACCAAAAGGAAAAAGTTATAGAAAGGCTTTAAAAGTCCTTGGCTGAGTCACTGGGTTTGCCAGGTGCTGGCTGTTTGCAAACAAGGGTGAAACAATGCGGGTGCCGGACATGGGCCGGATCCGGCGCTTCCTTGCGGCTCTCCCATTGTCCAGGAGAACAATCCCTGCTCCGGCCCGAGAGCAAAGGGCTTCGACTCGGTGGCGGCAGGGTGAGAGCCAGGTCTCCTGGGCCGGGGTAAGGGGCCGAGGTTGGGAAAGCTGGGTGGGTTTCCCAGCCCTGCTGCCACACAGATGCTCGTGGATATCTGCCCACAGCAGCCCCTGCAAGCACACATGGAGCTTTGCACCCCATTATCCTCCCAAAATCAATCTTCACAAGCACTTCAGCTGCCACACAAAGTTTCCTAGATGGACCATTAATAGGACAAATAGGACAAGAGTCTGGAAGCAGGTTTATGCCCCCGTTTATAAACAGGCTCAGGAAAACACCCTTGGCCGGGGAGAGAGAATCAAAGGATTTTTCTTTTAAGGCTGGAATCAATATAACCCTCCAAAGTTCTCAAGATGGGGACAGGAAATACATACATGGTCCAAGGCACAATTTAAGGAGAAAAAAGAAAAGACGAGCAGGAAAATAAAACCATAAAGCAGCTCAGGGGCTGTTCCCTATTCCCTCTGAAGCCACTGCAGTGATGCCCTGGCTCGGGCAGTGCAGCCCTACAGTGCTGGCCAGGCCTCGACTCACACCTCCCCCAGGATGTTTTCCAGGCTCCTCCTTCACTTCTCCTTTGGAAGGCTCTGGATGACAGGGATGATGTGGGGACAGAGCTGGGGAGCAGTGGCTGCAGTGCCTGAGCCTCCTCGCTGGCAGCAGCCAGGGCACACAGTCCTCCCCCATCCCTGCGCCAAGGGAAGGAAAAGGGCCCAAATCCACCAGAGGCACATTTGGGCTGATAATGTCTAATTAAGACTTTCATTAAAATCCATCACACTCATTAGAAAAAAAAACTTAACAAGGTTTTCCTGGACATTTTCCTTGCAAAATTATTATGGAGGTTAATGGATGTCTTCATTAAGGCATAATTTAAGAAAAATCACACTTTTTTTTCCTGTGGGGTTTTTTGGTGGGGTTTTTTTTTTTTTGGCAATGCCCATGTTTCTCCTCCGCGGCGTGGCCGTGGTAAAACTGGGCTGCCTGTTCCACCCAGTGGTGGAAGCAGGGAGATCGCTGCCAGGCAAAGCCCCTGCAACAAAGGGGAGCATCCCTCCAGCATCACCACCAGGATTCGGGAAGAGCTGGGAGAGCTGCCACTTCCCAGCACAGTCCAAGCAGGGAGAGTGGCTTGGGCTGACGCAGGATGGGAGAGGAGCAGGAAACTTGATACTGGGCCAAAAAGCAGTAACAAAAGACGGAAAAAAATGGAGCAAAAAGGTCCATTTTGAGAGGTTGGAGGTTTATGGCTCAGCTAAGCCTGGAATAAAACATTCCCTGGACATCTCCACTGGTGTTCAGGGTGGAAGATGCCTTGGCTGCAGGGATGCAGTCCTGGTGCCCTCAGCATCAGAAGGAGATGGAACTGTTGGAGCAAGTCCAGAGGAGGCCACAAAGTTGCTAAGAGCACTGGAGCATCTCCCCTGTGAGGACAGGCTGAGGGAGTTGGGGCTGTTCAGCCTGGAGAAGAGAAGGTTGTGTGGAGACCTCAGAGCACCTTCCAGGATCTGAAGGGGCTCCAGGGAAGCTGCAGAGGGATCTGTGTTAGGAGCTGCAGGGACAGGACAAGGGGCAATGGGTTCAGATTGAAGGAGGAGAAATTTAAGCTAGATATTAGGAAGAAGCTTTTTACTGTGAGGGTGGTGAGACACTGGCACAGGTTGTTTTTCCTTTTGTGTTTTAGAGGGGAACATGTGCAAATAGATCATTTGTGGGCCAGGCAAGCCAGAATGAGATGCTGGAGTGGTGGGGTCAGCATTCCAACTGTGAGGAAACGCATGGATGACCAGCTTGGAGAAAAATAAAGCCACCCTAAAAAGCCAAAAAAAAAGGTCTTTCTGCAGTCCCTGCTATGCCTGGTGTGCTCACCCTGCCCCAGGCACCCAGCTGGATGCAGAGCTGCAGCACTGGGATGGGATGGGTACACCCCAAGGCCTGGGGGAGCAGGGTCCTGTTTCCTCATGACCTCCCTTGCTGCCATTCACCCACAGGACAAAACCAACATCACCTTCATCAGCCAAGAAATCCTCTCCTGGGTGCCCCAACATGATACCGGGGCACCAGGTTGGGCCACAGAGCAGGGAAAAGACAGGCAAGAGCACAGCCAGAGATCAGAAAGAACCAGCTCTCAGCACAAGCCACAATTTGATTGGGAAAACTTGACCTTCCCCTCGTTTTACATGTTAGCAAATTGTTCTACTACTAATTACAAAATGTTTGCCATTATTATTTAAGAAATCACTTTATAAATCCTATTGTTTCCAATCTTCTGTGATGGCTAAGTAGAGGAAATCAATAACTATCACCAGGGATGCTCACTGGGAGAGGACGATAAGGGAGGGAGACCAGCATGGGGCTGCTCACTCCCTGACACTCAGCTGGACAGATGTGCCCCTCCTGCTGCCCCTTCCCCAAATCCTGCCCTCCCTGCACAGGGCAAAGGGAAGGACAAACAGAGAAAGGACACAAAGAAGCCAAGGGGATGAAGACCAGAAGAAACCCAGGCACAGCTTTGGCAAAGGCTGGGCACAGCCTGGCACGTTACTCAGCAATAAAAGGTAAAAGAAAGGATGGGGTAGGGGACTGGCTGCCATGTGGAAAGTCAAGGATGTCTGGGAGCAAGGATGCTCTGTATCACAGCTCTGATTTCGTGGGGTTCTGTTTAATTTTGCCCCCCTGCCAGCTCAGATTTCCAGCTGCTGGAAGCAAGCAGGTCGGCTGATTATCCTGAGCTGTGCTAGCTTGGAGGCTCCCGAACACACTACAACAGGAATTTGCCAGGAGGGAGGGGAAAATCAAAAGCAAGACAAGGTCAGGACGCAGCAGGACTGCTCTCTCACCCCTTCTTCCCGGGTTTATAAATACAACACAGAAATTCAGCACAAAGCTGCTTTAGACACAGAGTTTCCCCTTCTCTGTGTGCCAGAGTCAGCGCCTGGTACTGGGAAGGGCCCAGAAAGGCAGTGTGATTCCAGCAGACAAAACTCAGTGCCCCACCTCAAAGCCAAAAGGGATGAAAGCAGAGACACTCAAGACTGGCAGCATTTTATGAGCGGTTACTTTGCCATCATTAGGTTTCAGAGTTAAACACCAGCAAGAGAAAGGGTTTGATAATCTTCCTCGAGGAGAACAAACAAAATCCGCCCAGCACACTTATCCAAGGTCTCCAGCGGTTTTCCCCACCTCCCAGTGATCTCTGCTCCTGCTCTTCCTCCCACCTCCTCCCCAGCACGATGATGCATTGCACCTTGACCACGCAAGGAAGCCATAAAGCAAGGCTGAGGGACGGGGCCGAGCAAGACGAATGGATTTAATATCAACCTGAACGGTGCGTGGGCTATCACACCGAATGAATTATTCATCCTGGATTCAATAACAGCCTCCATTTCACGCTGACCCACCGATCGCGCAGGCACGAGGTGCCAGGAGGATGGGGCAGGCAATCCACTGGGGCCTGAGGAATGGCACGAGTCAGGAGGTCTGGGACAAATCCCAACCAGCCTGGGATGGTCAGATGGACAAAGACAATCCCCCTCGCTCCCAGATCCATCCTGGCACAGTGCTGATGAGGACTCCCCATCCCTCTGACCCTAAAACAGGATAATCTGTCTGGGGCCCCATGACAGCACAGCCTCCCTCCCAGAGGTGTGAGGGATCAGAGGGAGCTAAACAATTCAACCCTGGTTTTTTCCCCAATCGCAGAGGAATTAAGCCCATTTTCTCAGACTGCAGATCCTGAGGGATTTTCTTCATCCTTTTATTTTTTTTGCCCTGCTGACAATTCCCCCAGGCTTGTTAAGTGGCTCATCTCAGGCTGATGAAGGTTTTGGAGCAGATGTCAGGAGCGTGTGCTTCCCAGGAGCTAGGGTATGATCTTGGCAGCATCATCACTGCAAGGAGAACCAGGCAGGGGAATACAACCCCTTCGGAGAATATGAAGACAAATAGAAACCCAACAAACTCTGCAATGTGCCATGTCCTGCCCACCCACTTTGGCTTAGGTCTTCCCTTGCCATCTCCAAGGTCCATGGGGATACAAGGAGGACTTGACAGTTACCAAGGAGCCACAGTCCAACCCAGGTCAGCTTTTTACACAAACACAGGTAATTTTCCAACAGTCCTAAGGTGAGACGGCTCAGGCTTTATGACTGGCTTTAAGTGAACTTCCAGGGGCTGGTGAGTGTATTGGGTTTGGGTTCAAATCGGACCTTCAAATGTGCAGGTCCCACACACAGTTCCAGACTTTTGTCTGTCCTCCTCACATGTGAACTGGAAAATACTCTCTGAGGACTGGGAGAGGGGAATTATTGGATCTCTGCTCCACAGACAGCATCTCACCAGCACCCATGGGACCATCAGAACAGCATGGTCCTGGCATGATTGCTGCCATTTAACCACCCACTTGCCCTGCACCCACAGAGTACTCTGGTGCCTTGCAGGATCCCAAATCCTGCCAGTCAATCCATAAAGGATCTTTCTACTCCCTTTCAGCTGCCAGGATCCCTCAGCTCCCCCTCAAGGAGGCTGAATACAAAGCATGCTCCCCACGCAAAGGCAATATGCACACTGAGAGCTCTGCAAAGCCCACGCTCGGGCAGTGTGAGGGGTTTCTCCTTCAGCATCAGTGCTGACAAGGAATGGGAACACAGCTGGAGAGGGGCACTGGGCACAGAAACCAGCACTGGGGTCTGCTCTGTGCAGCTCTGATGGCATGAACACATCATTGGGTTTGCACAAGAAAAGGAAGCCCAAAAAGCCATGGAGAGGGGTCTGACCCCCACCCTCAGCAGGTTTGCTCCCATGCCTCTCCTGTGTCCTGATGACCTCCATCCTCTGCCCTGCCCCAAACCGTGAGCACTAGGTAGGGGCAGCACACTCCTCCCAGGGAGTAGAAGTATTCCAGACTCCAACTTCTATTTCCAACGACAGATAGAAAGATCACACCACCAAAATCTGTGGCAGTTGTACATTATCACTGTTTTCCCACATTTCTAGCACAATGACATTATTTCCCAATTCCAGTGCTTAGTTAACATAAGTATTTGTTTCCCCATGATGAGAAAGTGTCATTTTGCCATAAAACCATGTGCTTTCTGTTTGCTGATCCAACAGCAGAGGAAGGTCTCACCAGGAACACTCCAGTTTACTACGAGCCCTCCCTCCAACAGAGCACTTTGGTGCCTCTTGGGAATGCACCGCCTCCTGGAGGGAACAAAACCACCTTCAGGGTCAGCCACAAGACACAAAGAAATCCACCAGCAATGCTGCTTGATGAGAACACAAGGATTCCAGTGGTTTCCCAGCTGTTGGAGCCCTAGCATGGGATGGCATCACCATCTCCACCTTGACCAGGTGGGAATGAGGCTTTTCATGGTGAGAACCTACACAAGTTCCCAGGTTTAAAGCAAGCAAATGAACAAGTTTCTCCATAACTTGGATCCCAGCTTTGCTATTTGCACATATACAGAGCTACAGGTGGAGAAGAAACACCTTGGGGTGGCCACCCCACAGAGCAACACAGCTAAACCTGGTGCTACACGTGTTGCACCACCTGCACCAAAAAAAGTCCAGGTCAACCTCTTCCCATCAAACCCCCAAAACCAGCACTTTGACCTTCTCCTCCTTCCCAACCCTTCCTTGTCTGGTGGTGCCTACCTTCTAGAAGTTTTTTGGAACTGGTGGAACGGGGTTAGCACCTCGTGCCAAAAGCCCTTTCCCCTCCTCTTCCTTCCACACAGCGTACAAAACCAACACTTTCATTTGGGAGAGGACAAGGAAAGGGCAGCGAGTAAAGCTAATAGAGAAACAATAATCCACCAACAGTATTGGGGTAATATTCACCAGGATGGCAAAAAAGGGAGATGAAAAGCAGCAAGCACCATTTCCATATTTATAACCCAGGGCTCCACAGGAGGCAGCACGCTGGCATTGTGGCTGGGGGAGCCCAAAAAAAAGGGGGGAAAAATTCCAATTACTGTCATGGTTTGGCTGGGGAAATAGCGAGGCACTTTGAAGGCACCAGATCACAGAGGAAGCTTCCAGCACGTTCATGGCGGCAGCTGCGCCACTACCCCCCCCCTCGCCACTCTGCTCGCTTTGTTTGGCCACTGACCACATCAGCAAGTTGGCCACTGCTCCCAAATCCCTGCCTGGTCCCTGGAGCAACACCAGTTAGAATCATAGAGTCATCAAAGTTGGAGGAGACTTCTAAGATCATCAAGGCCAAACATTAACCTGTCATAGAGTCACAGGATTTTAGGGACTGGAATGGAGTTTAGAGATCATCCAGCCCCAACCCCTGCCCTGGGCAGGGACACCTCCCACCAGAGCAGGTTGCTCAAGGCTCATCCAACCTGGCTGTGAACACTGCCAGGGCTGGGGCAGCCACAGCCTCCCTGGGAAACGTGGGCCAGTGTCTCACCCCCCCTACAGGGAAAACTTCTGCCTAAGATCTAGCCTAAACTTCCCCTCCTCCAATTTGAATCCGTTACCCCCTGTCCTGTCCCTGCACTGTCACCCCTAAACCATATCTTCTAGTACCATATCCAAACACTCCTTGAACACTTCCAGGGCTGGTGACTCCACCACCTCCCTGGGCAATATCCCAGTTCCTGAACACCCTGACAAGGAAAACATTTTTCATAATACCCAATCTGAATCTCCCCTATCTCAGCTTATGAACCTTCCCTCTAGTCCTCTCATTGCAGACAGGGCAGGTAGATGGTGTAGAGCCAATTTCACAACAGGCACTGTCCGAAACAGCTTGTCTGGGGACAAACATTTTGCCTTACAACCAATCAAAGCCCCTTGTTGCTCAAATTCAGCCTTACCTTTGCAAGCCACGTTGTTCTCTGGCTCATAACCAGCCTTGCAGGTACAGCGACCGATGGGGACCATCCACTCCCCATCACCATTGCAGTACAGTTTGATGGGCACATCCACCTCCTCGGCGTTGGGGATGCAGGTGCCACGGGCAGTCACTAGAGAGGTGCTCTCCGCTCCTGTCATCGTCTCTGGGAAGATAGCGAAGTTCTGCACCACACTGGGGCACTTCTTGAAGAAGACCCTGACAGACAGCAGAGACATACAAGCCCCATAGTCCTGGAAAGCCAGGTAAAAGCCATTGCGGGTCAGAGGACCGAAACTTCTCACTTCTGTGTTCACCTTCATCAACCTGCCACCAAAGTCCACCTGGGAGAAGCTCTCGTCAGCAGCGATGGTGTCCACTTTGAGGTAGGGTGCCTCCGTCCAGAAGGCAGACTTCTTGGTGGCAATGACAGAGTCTGTCTCGTAGTAGTAGAGGTTGAAGGTCTCCTTGCAGGAGCCAGGGACGTTGGGGAGGCTGCTGCAGTCCCGCACAGTGAAGCGCATCTCGGTGTAGATGCGGTGAGCCCCGCGCCGGTTGATGAACGTGGTGAGGAGCCAGTTGTTCTGGTTGGGCTCGAAGACGTTGCACACCTGGTACGTACGGATGGTGTTGAGGTTTTCGTCGTAGCCACTGACTTCTTC
The DNA here is from genome assembly GCF_000695815.1 of Acanthisitta chloris. NCBI lineage: Eukaryota > Metazoa > Chordata > Aves > Passeriformes > Acanthisittidae > Acanthisitta > Acanthisitta chloris. The sequence continues at coordinate 19,859 of NW_008687593.1, read as the reverse complement.
CCACTGCGGAAAGGAGAAGGGAGAAGTGATGAGAAGGAGGCAGAGGAATTGGCAATGGCCATTCATCCTGCACAGGGCAGAGTTGGAAGGAGAATCCCAAAGTCTCAAAGGAGACTAGGAACATCCTTATGGACACAGAAAGTGATGCACATGCAGACAGACCACCCTGGGCGAGCACCACAAGTCCCTGCATGCCTCATTCCATGGCTCCCAACTGATGCTAAAACATCTTTTCTACGTGGGCAACCACCTTAGCTGCCCTGAGAACACGTAAAAATGGGAAGAAAGATGGTCCAGGCAGCTAGAGGTGGGAGAGAAGGGAGCACAGGAGGCTACAGCTTCACTAAAGCTCAAGTCAGCACGTGGGCTGGAGTGTGAGCCTGACCCCAACCTCCCAGCACAATGGGATCATTTCCCCTGGCAAAGAAAACTAACTAAATAAAACATTACTGCCATAGAGAGAGAATATAGATTTGCAATTCAGTTTATAGAAGGGCATTAATATAATCCAGGCTACAATTTCAATTAAGGGACAGCGGCAAACTGTGAATAGTCTATGATGGCATTAGAGTCCTACAGACAGATTTACAACCTCATAATCCATTCATTTTAACTAATCCATGTTTACAGTCTCCTCATAACAGCATTATTCATATGGCAATCTTTAAGCAGCACTCTCAGTATCATGGATAATTTCCAGGAATGATGCTACAGCAGTGCTCACATGTGTGTTTACATGAGGGCACAATGACAGATGGGTGATGCCAACCTGACCCATCAAACCGAGTCTTCCTGACAAGCTGATGCACCACAATCAACCCTGGAACTTCATGGATTTTGCCCTCTTCCAACAAACCATGTTTCTCAACTACTGCCCAAGCCTCCTCCTTGTGAATCCCAGCCCTGATATAACAAAAGGGGTTTGATTTGCGTTCACAGCAGGGCCCTCTACACACTGCCAACAGGCATGGCAGAACATTTGCTCCAGGTCCACCTACTTGGCTCCGCTACGCTCAAACCAAGATCACAGCTCAAGGTTGCATTTTGTTGTCAAGCCATGGTTACCGAGCCAGCAATAAAGCCTCCTGTATCCAGCTGAGCACTTCCCTTCTCATCCCATGTAGCAAAAGCACTGCAAAACCTCCCTCTTCTCCTGAAGAAAGGGTGTGAATTCGATGCCCCTTCATTAGCAGACACCTTTTCACAGTAGAAGCTGCCAACCCCCTGTCCCTGACTGAGGGGGTTGGCATTGTTTCCTGGTCCCACCTGGGCTTTGCATTACAGCCCTGTCATCCAATTAACACCAGACAATCAGCTCTCTTCCTGTCTTAACATCAGTCCCATGGCTCTGCTGTCTTTGCTGTGGGAATCCTCCTCAAAAACCTCAGAGTCTCAAAACTCAGAGCCAAAACCTTCCAGCAGACCCTGTCACACTTCAGAGTTTCCTGCATTTTGGAATGACATGAAACACCCCTCAGAAAACCCTCAAGAAGGTTCAGGGCTGGATCTTGGTGCTGCTTTGGGCATCCCTTGGGATGAGCACTCCTACAACCAGGCACTGAGAGCAGCAGGTCCCTGTGGCTGGAAAGACCCACAATGTCAGCAGCTGCTGCCACCGATGCTCTAACAGCGACAAATGCATCATTTTGATGAGATGCTACTAAATAATTCACAGGGAGCTGGAGATTAAGTCAATGTTGTTCTCTGCCTCCACTAAGATTTAAAGCACGTCCGTCAAGGAGCACAGGAGAACCCACATCCTGCCACAGCCAGTCCTCAGGGACCACAGTCCTGGCAGCCTGACTGGCATCGTGCCCTGGCACGAGCTTCACCAGCCTCCCAAGCCTCAGGGCAAATCTGTGAGCTGGGGTTGACAGTCATGGAGCTCAGCATGACATAGGAGGATGCCACCACCCAAAGGGACGCAAGGCCTGCACAAAGCCCATGCCAACAGCAGCCCCAGGGTCAGGAGAGGTGGCTCATCAAATCCCTGTGCCTCCAGCCTCAAGAGAGATGAGAGGAGCCTGGGAGAAGGCTGAAGCCCCAGCAGCAGCCTGGAGCACCTCTACCTCTCAGGAACAGTGTGGCCAGCAGGACCAGGGCACTGGTGAGGCACCTTGAACGGTTTTGGGCTCTTCACTACAACAAGGACATTGAGGTGCTGGAGCATGTCCAGAGAAAGGAAGGGAGCTAGGAAAGGGTCTGGAGCACAAGACTGACGAGGAGAGGCTGAGGGACCTGGTGGGACTCAGCCTGGATAAGAGGAGGCTCAGGCAGGACCTCACTCTCTACAACTCCCTGACAGGAGGTGCAGCCAGGGGGGGTCAGGCTCTGCTCCCAGGGAACAGTGACAGAACAAGAGAAAACAGTCTAAACCTCAGGGGAGGGTTAGACTGCATATTAGGGAAAATTCCTTCTCAGAAAGGGTTGTCCAGCCCTGGCACAGCTGCCCGGGGCAGTGGTGGGGTCACCATCCCTGGAAGTGTTTAAGAGACGTGTGGATGTGGGACATGGGGACATGGGTTAGTGGTGGCCTTGGTGGTGCTGGAGGAATGGCTGGACTGGATGCACTCAGAGGGCTTTTCCAACCTAAAGGATTCTTTGATTCAATCACTCCCTATAAAGGACTTGGCATTTTCAACACCTTGTGGAAGATCAAACACACATTGCTATAAAGCAGAAGCCTCCCCAGTAACTCTCAGAGGAGCAGGAGCTGGAATGCTGCAGGGACGCTCACAGAGGGATGCAGGATGGGGCTGGGAAGGGGCTTTGCTTTGCTGCTCCACAGAGGGTGAGACCACAGTGCCTTAAAACACAAACTCCCCACCCGCCCTGCAAGGGCTTTCAACCACAGCAGCTGCAAGCAGCTATTTATATCCCATCTCCATCACCTGCACATGCCCCTCCTACATTTTCCCAGCAATTTATCTGGGCCCAGATTTTTCCCAAAGCAATTCAGTAGCAAAGTCCTCCAATTCAAGGAGCTCTGAAGCATCCAGAGAGGATTTTGCACCCACTGCATGTGTGGGTCAGCTTTGGTGACAGTGTGCAACCTCATTGCTTTTAAAGACCTAGCCAAGCCAGTCACAGCCTAACAAAGATGCAGTTTGTCATCCTTTCCCCTCTGGTGTCACATCCTGGAGTCCCCAGGGACAGACCCTGCTGCTGCACCCAGCCTGTCTGTCCCACCACGATCCCCTCCCACCACCGCTCCTCTCCCCCAGCTCTATTTCTCTGTCAGGAGAATGTGAGTCAGGTTATTTTATGCTTCCATTCCTCAAAGGCTCATATTATATAAAAAAAAAAAAGATGTTTTAAGTGCCTCAGGGTGTTTTGTTCCTCATTACTTCATAAAAGTGACATTAATAGCCAAGGAAGAGCACTGCCGAGTGCAATTACGGATGATGTTCCAGGTATGAAAGCTGTTTTGAGCCTGCTAATGTTTCCTAATTACAAGCCTTTTGGCACAGGGAGAGGGAAGGGATGAGCAGGGGGATGGAGGGTGGTAATGGGGCCAGACCCTTTGCCTGGGAGGAGGACAGGCAAGGGAGGAGAGAGCATGGAGACAGAGAAAAGCTGCAACCCCTGGATCAGATGAGCACCTCAGCACAGCATACCAGCCCCTTGGGGCACTGCTGCTCCCCCTGTGACTTCCCCAGCTCCCCACCAGCATTTAAACCCCATAAATAGTGGGGTTCAAAGTGTGAACCCCACCAGATTGCATAAGGATAAGCTGGACAAGCAGCACTTACCCCCGAAGGTGGGTTGGCGGTCCAGCCCAGCTCGGCCGTCGCCGTCCGCGTATCCATCAAAGTTTCTGAGGAAACAGAAGAAAAGGAAAGCAAATGAGTTACTCCTGAAGTTTTTGATGATGTTATGAGCACAGAAGAACTCTTGGTTGCTTTCCTGGAATGTGGATCTGCCCCTTGGAGTGCTCAGGAATTGAGTAGCAGCTGCTCTAACACATCTACTGCATTAAGGGCAGCTTTGCTCCTGAGCAAACAGTGCAGGACAAGACTCTTCTTGCAAAGAGTCCCAGCCTGATCCCAGCCCACACTGCCAGCTCTGACCCTTCCACATCCCGGAAAACATCATTACCAGCTAAAAAAAAAGCATTCAAAAGTAAAGGATGCTGTATTTCATAGAGTCATCTCATTCCCTTCTTTTAGTCTTTCAAAAAAAGCAACACGAAAAACCCAACAAGAACAACAGCGAGAGCAACACCATATAGAAGCAGATGGGGAAAACCATCCAGGATTTATTTCTTTGTTCGCAGACAGGAGACATGCAGATGAGTTTCCTCCACTCCAGTGTCCCGACAAACGGGAGGAGGAGATGTGCCGGCGGCTGGCACAGCATCCCCCATCCCTCTCCATCCCTGCAGGCTCCCAGGTACTCACGGCAGCCTCGCAGCGCCAGGAAAACGGGTGCGACCAGAGCCATAAAGGTCAGGAAACAAAAATCAGTCCCGGAATCTGAGCTGCCGTCGGACTGTTGCTTTTAATCTCCCCGCGCCCGCTCCAGCAATCACAAGCGGGAAACAAGACTCCAATTAATCTTCCAACCCCTCCCTTCGCCGGCTGCTCCGGGATGGGAAGCTGGAGAAGCATGACCGGGAACTCCCTGCCCTGCCACAAGTGACAAACTCTCTCCCCCGAAATCCCAGCGTGGCCCCAGGCAGGCAGAGCAAGGCAGCAGCTCCAGGGATGGAGAAAGAGGGTTGGGAGCTGGCAAAGCTCGGCGCTCCGGAGCAGCCCCGGGATGCTGCAGTGGCACTGCCAGGGGGTTCAGAGCCCACAGCCCCCCTGCTCGGCACGGTGTCAGGCTGTTCCTGCTCACAGTGCCCTCGGAGGGACCTCTCACTCCCACTCTGAGCGGGGAACAGAAAAGTGGGGTGGCCTCTGCACTCCATGTGCCTCTGTACAGTTTCGGTCCCTTCCCATTTGGCAGAAGCCAGCTACAAACGATGCACCCCAGCTGCAGCTCCTCCCCAGCCCTGAATCATGGAATCCTGGAATGGAATGGATGGGAAAGGGCCTTAAAGATCATCTAATTCCATCCCCTTGCCAGGTAGACACCTCCCACCAGTCCAGGCTGCTCCAAGCCCTGTCCAACCTGGCCTTGAACACTCCCAGGGATGGAGCAGCCACAGCTGCTCTGGACAACCTATGCCAATGTCTCACCACCCTCACAGGGAAGGATTTCTTTACAAAATCCAAACTAAACCTGCCCTCTGGCAGTGGGAAGCTGTTCCCCCTTGTCATGTCCCTCCATGCCCTTATCAAAATGGGGCTAGACCTCCAACAAGTTTCTGCTCCCACCACCCTTCACCTTTCTACCACCTTCAAACCTTCCACCCTTTCCAAACAGCCTGGCCCCTAATTAAGCAGTCATTAATCCTTGCTACAGCCCTTCAAAGAAGCAGGCAGATGTGTCCACGCGCAAATTAATGCAGAGATGGAAGCAAAAGACCCTGCAAACATCTCCCAGTGCTCCCTGCCACTCCCTGGGGAGGGATGCTCTGACCCCCCTAAAATGCTTGGTGTTCTCCCCTCCAGGAACTTGTTCAAGCAGGGGAAACTGAGGCCACAGAGACCAGGGAGACACAGGGAGCATGGCCAGGCTGGGACCCAGACAGGCTCTGTGGTAAACCACCCTCTGTGGTAAACAAGGACACGCTCCGGTACAGGAAGAGCACTTCTTCCATGGGTTTGTTCAGCAAGGGTTTCACTCCATCATCTCTCTTCCTGTTCCATGCACTTAGAGCTTCCTTCCCCAGGGTTTGACAGAGGAATGTGCTTGTGATAAAGGACAGCTGCCCTGCGGGTCAGTAGCACGCAAGGACCAGCTCTGCTCCGAGGGGACATTCACCAGGACACCTCCCAGAGTCCAATCCCTTCCCTCCTCTTGTATTCCTCCCCAAAGGCTCCACATTTCGGAAGGAAAGTAGGAAGGCACAGCAGCAAAGCTGAAGCAGAAAACTTGAAAAATAACTAAAGAAATAAGTTAATAATAAATGAATAAATGGAAAAGAACCACGGAGAAAGAAGGTGTGAGAAAAACCACTTTGGAGGTTTCCAGAGTCCTAAGGGGACAGCGTGGCCTGTGGCCAGGGAGGTCATGCTCACAAAGTTTCCACTGCAGATGCAGAACTTGCACTTCTCACAGCTCCATGTTCCCAAAGCAATTTGCAAAGTAAAACAAAAAGAGGGCTGAGAGTCTCTACAGAATATCTCCAGCTCAGGTCCTGCCCTGACTCCTGCCATGGACAAGAGGATCCATAACCTGGCAAAATGGTTGGTTTGGGGTTTTTTTG
>NW_008687593.1:0-13495 GCF_000695815.1 Acanthisitta chloris | reverse complement strand
GATCACCTCAAGCCCCATGACTGCAGAGGTACTGGCACCAGAAGGACTCAGCTCAGCAACTTCCCACTGACCTCTCCCATTTCCTCTTGGATTTTACATCATTTTCTGGGATGTAAAAGTGACACTGTGAGCTGGAGGAAACCTCACAGAGAGGTTTATGGCCAGGCTGCTGAGCACCCTCCTTCAGCAGGGGAGGGTTTGCAAGGCCTCACAAACCCATGGGGGACAAGACAGGAATCCCAGCACTCCTGTCTCCATCTCTAGGCTGCAAAATATCACTACAGGTCAGGGATAACAGGGATCTCACCCCCAGGCCATCCCTTGGGAGCAGGCAAAGGAAGGAACAGGCAGGGATATCCATTTGCTCTGCCTGCTAATGAGGGATTAATGCAGTACAGGGCCTAAGCATCGCTAATGAGTGGAGAAGCCACACAGACACCTCATACCTCTCCTCCCACCTGCTTCATCCTTCTGTGAGGACCAGACCTGGCACTGGGTATTAATTAAACCCCCAGGGGGTGTCAGTGCAGGAGAACATCATCTCCCCATGCCTCTGATGTCTAGCACGGTGTTGTTAGCCACATCAAGTGAACCATGTGCTGCCTGCCCACCTGGATCAGCCAGTCCCACCGTGCCAGCAGGCAGCTCTGTGCCCTGGCCATGGCCATCCCCTCGCTTGCTCCAGGCACTGCTCCCCCAGTAACTCCTTCCACACCTGCACATGGGCACAGAGGTGCCCGGGGGATGCTCTGCTGGGAGCTGGGAGAAATCTCCAAGCCCTGATGCTCTCCTGACCAGGCTGTAATGGTCCTTACAGAAGAGGAGCTCTGCTTCAGCGAGCTGAGCTCTCTCAGAGTGAAGAATCTTCAGCTGTATACAGTAGATTTTCTTTAATGGACACATTACTTTAAACTAAGCCTTCACCATCTGTTCCAGTCCCTAATTATCAATACAAAAACAAACGTCTACTCACAATTACACTCGTAACAAGTAAAGATGCCAGCAATTAGAATGCAGCAGCATCCCCGCGCCGAGCAGCGCTTCCATCTGGGATGGCACTCGCGCGATCCAGGCGGGGAGGACTCACTGCTGCCCCAGGCTCCCTGCACCCTCCCGGGCAAACTTGCCCACAGCCGGTGCCTGTGGCACCTCAGAGGAGCCAAGGATGGGCTGGCACCATTCCAGCAGCAAGGGAAAAATAAGTTATCTGGGCACAGAGCAGGGCAGCACGGGATCTGCCGTGGGAGCCTTCATCTCACACCAGCTGATGCCAACCACCCTTCCTGACAGGATTTAAGCCTCTTTCAGAAAAACCCTTCTGACTATCCAAAATGAAGCAGAACTTACTGCCTGAAACCCATGCTTCAGACCTGCCATGAGAAGGTGTGACTCCTCCCTGGGAGGGAGCAGGGTCTGGCTACAGGCAGAGACAAGGAGGCCAACCCACACCAACCCGATCTGATCATGTTTTCACGCTGTCATGTGGAAGGAAAGAGATAAAACAACAAATTTTCTGCTCAGGGAGGGCATGAAGAGACTTCTACGAGCGCATCGCTCCTCAGTAACTGCCTCGAGGACATGGTCCCTCTCCTAAAGCAAGGAACAGCAGCTCTCACTCCTGCAAGAAGAGAACGGCAGGAACCAGCCTAAGGCACTCGAAAGCAAATGCTTGGGCATATGCAGAGAGATGCAGGCATGGCTAAGACGACCTAGAGGAAAAAGATAGAAATTAAGCAAAATAAGGAGAGAGGAGGTTTGATAACAACAGATGGGTAGAGGGAGATTTGGAAAGGCTGCCAGCTGCTGGAAATAAGCCCCCCAAGATGCGCGGGGAGCAGAGAGGTGCGTGGCGCTCGCTGAGCCTTCGGAGGGAGAGGAGATGGGAGGGCAGCTCTGGACTGAGGGGCAGGGTACACAGGGCTTGGGTCTGGGGGCAGAGGATGCTCCACAGGAGGAATCTTTGGAGACTCATCCTGATGTGTCTAAGTAAGTGCTGATGGGGTCAGTGCACAGTCCAACCCCAGGGCACATCCCCTGGGCAGCGTCAGTCCCACAGTATGGTTTTCTGAAGGGGAACAATAGCAAGACTCCTTTTCCATAAGGAAAGCACCATATTTTCCCCTCTATTTCATGCTTGTAAATGCCAAGCTTGTGTCCTACCCCCTCCTTCTCTCCCAAGAGCTTCAGCAAAATCAGCCCAAGGCAAACGCACAGCTTGGGAAGCTTCTGTCCAAGTTTGGTGACATTACCAGAGACAGGGAACGATAGGGAAACAGAGCCAAGATGCTTCATTCCAAAGCCTAGTGCTAAATAACATTAAGTGCTATGGTATCGTGAGCTTTGCCTTCCTGGGGCTGTCACAACTCCAAGCCAAGCCCAGCTTCTTGCATCATGCCTTGCACCACCACAACCTCTATGCTTGTGGTCTGCATCACACCTCTCCATGGCAATGGAAGCAAAGTCCCAAATAATTTAATTCTCACTGTGCCCCATTGGTGAATCTATCCTCTACTCCACTCTGGTGAGATCCCACCTGGAGCACTGTGTCCGGCTCTGCAGTCCCCAGCGCAGGGAGTGAGTCCAGAGGAGGCTACGGAGATGATTAGAGGGATGGAGCATCACTGCAATGAGGAAAGGCTGAGAGAATTGGGGCTGTTTATCCTGAAGAAGAGAAGGCTCCAAGGTGACTTTATACTGGCCTTTCAGTACCTAAAGAATCTGCAAGAGAGCTAGAGATGAACTGTGGACAACGGCAAGAGAGCTGAAGAGGAACTGTGGACAACTAGGGACAATGACAGGACAAGGGGGAATGGCTTCAAACTGAAAAAGAGCATGTTCAGATTGGGTATTAGGAAGAAACTCTTCCCTGTGAGGTGCTGAGGCACTGGCACAGGTTGCCCAGAGCAGCTGTGGCTGCTCCATCCCTGGGAGTGTTCCAGGCCAGGTTGGATGGGGCTTGGAGCAACCCCATGGCAAGGGGTGCAACTGGATGAGCTTTAAGGTCCCCTCCAACTCAAACCATTCTGTGATTCCATGAAGGGGTTCAAGCACCCACCAGGAGGTTGCCTGAGTAATTCCAGACTCCTTTCAATGACCACACTTCTAACCACAACATCCCATGGAAGGTTTCAATATAACCTGAAATTAGCTTAGCTGGGAAAAGGCAGAACACAAAATCTGTACAGGATCAAGGCAGTGAGCTGCTGGGCACCCATCCCACCAAAAAGTCTCCTCTGCAGGAGGACTCCTCATTTGGCTCCTGCTTGGAATTGTGAGGGAGTCCCAGCGGCTGCGCAGGGTGAGCGCTGTGGCATCTCCCAGATGGTTTAATTACAGTGCTGGAGAGGAGGGCAAGGCAGGAGTAGCATCAGCCTCTCCCCTTTGACAAGCACTGCTGCTCTTCACAGGTTCCTGAGAGCACCAGCTCTGAAAGAGCTGCTTACAGCATCCATACACTCTCAATCAAAAAATATTACAGCAACAACTAATTATATCCCATCATTCCCAGGGCTCCATGCCTTTAATGGTGCATTTTGCTGCTACAGAACGACGGTGAAACTGCTCTGGAAGTGCATAACGAGCTCTCCCCATCAATCTCCCGCGGGTTCGTTATGAAGGATTACCCACCGAGTAACAAACCCTGGCGAGGAGGGAGGCACTGAACAACAACAAGTCAACACAAAATCCTGTCTGCCTCTATTTTAAGGGTCCACATGAACCTCTTGGGGGGAGAGGAGCAGCCGTGTCTGCAAAGCACGAGGAGATCTGTGGTGGCCAAAAAAACCGACAAAAACCACCTCACTTTGGGCTGGAAAGGGAAAGAATTTCTATCTATCAGCGAGGACAAGCGTGCTGTGTCAATGTGTGGCGGGATGCATTAAGATGCGGCGGCTCAGCGCAGTCCCAGCCTCCTCCAGGATCTCCGTCGATGGCATGGATTTCAGTGCGCAATGAAGATGCATCGCAGCAGGGCAGGCGATAACTTAATGAAGCTCAGATTTGGGGGTGTTTGCTCAGCAACTACATTACAACTTTATCAATAAAGTGCTTCCTGCTGCGGCCGCGGGATGAAATGCTCTAATTACAAGCGGCAAGCACTCCCCACATCAGGATACACTAAATTGAAATGTGCTGGTTGATGTGCCTGAAAGAGCCTGATAAAGTACCTGATGCCATTTTTCCAAGCATCCATGCGTACACAAACACACACACAGAGCAGGAGGAAAACCCAAACCAAAAGCCCAGTCTGAACAAGTTCAGGAGGTGATGCAAAGTTGCGACCAGAAGGACCAAGTCCTGTTTACGACACTCACTCCACGTTCAGACCATGCAGAGGAGACCTAGACCCACCATCTCCCCCCTGGTTTTCATGCTCCGAAGGGACTTGACCCAGAGTGGGTACATGGTGTTGAACAAGCTCAGCTGAAGCCACACAATCCATTTATCATAATCCTACCGAGGAGAGAGACAGTAAATCAAAGAGACAACCTGCCTGCAAATAAATTACTGGGAGGAGGGAGAGGGGGAGAGGGACCGAGAGGAAAAGAGAGAGAACTGCAGAGGGAGAGATAAGAGAAAGGGAAGGAAATGACAGAGAATTACCCAAAACCACACACATCAAGGGGAAAAAAAAAAACAAACAAAGGGTATGAAATCAAATGGAAAGATAAGGGAGAGAAGATGGAGCTTTCAATACCTTTTGTTTTCCAAATTGCAAACCTGTTTTTGAAAATTTGGGAACAAGTTTTCCAACATCAGGAGCTCATTTGCTCCTGTTGTGACAAAGTCAGTTGCTGGTATCACACACAGGCCATGGATGCAGAGAATCCACACAGACCATGCACACACATCATCACTTACAGTTTGCCATCTCAAATCAAGCAGCACCAAGGGCTAAGAGAGCACTGGAATGAACACTCTGGCCCACCAAGCCACCTCAGGAGCCCAGCTCCTCCACCAACCACACCACCACTGGAGGAGTGATCCAGGCCAGGAAGATGACATGGCTGTCCTTCAGGAGAACGTTTTCCAAAACAACGTCACAATGCATTTTAATCCTCATCTTTGCTTCCTCGAGGCTGGATTGCCAGCAAACATCCCTGAACGCCGCAGCCTGCCTCGAAAACCACCATATGTCAAGCTTGGCACTTACTTGTTCCATCCTCCACAAGATGTGGAAAAGGAACTCGGCCAACCAGGGATGGGCAGAGGCTTTCCCAGAAACCTTAACCTCCAAACAGCTTGCAAGGCTGCCCAGGAGGAGCAGAACCCTCCAACTGCCAGGCCCAGCTAAGTGGTGTGAGAAGGTTTGGCTTGAAGGAAGGATTATTTAGCTTGGGGAAGAGCTGTTCAGCACCCAGGAGCACATGCCAAAGCAGACAAAGGGTGAAGCTCAGGTGTCTGAGGTCACTCTATCCCTTGCCATGCAGCTGAGTGGCTTCGGCAACGAGCTGGGCACAGCAGACTCACACCACTGGACTCCTTGGATGGAGACCAGATGGCCTGGACAACCATCTCACCAGCCAAGAGAGTGAGGAGGATCCAGAACCCCAATCCATCACACGTCCCAGAGGAACACAGGAGTCTTAAGGATAAACCAAACATTATTGGGCAGTGATGTCAACACCTCCCTGTTTTTCACTACTTTTCCATAGCCACTTCTCAGTCAACATCCATGTACCCACACTGGCTGCACATGGTGAACGGAAGAATGAATCTCTCACCCAAGAGAAGGACATGCTGCCAGGAGCTCTTTGCTTGGGAAAAGGGAGTTTGGTCCTCATGCTCTCAGAAAGCAATGAACTCCAAGAAGAGGTGAAAAAGTACTAAATAAGAGAAGTGTTTGAGATCTTGTAGACAAGGGCCATTGAAGCCTAACAAGTTCTGTGGAAGTGGGCTCCTTATCAGCTGGGATTCCCTTGGAAATTACAGCCTCTAAATGCAGAATTAGTCGCCTGAGAAGACTGAGCAGCTATAAACATCAATAGCATCTGCAATTACACGTGCTAGGATGAATCCAAAGGACACACAGGCTTCATGCCTGGATACACAGCACCCATGGGATTGCAGGGGATGCTCCCAGCAGTGGGCTCACACGGCTCTTACAGCAGCACTGTGCTACAAAGCCAACCCCCAAGGCTGGAGAGCAGTGGGTACACTAAGTTCTGCTGAATTAACGTGCCAGACCTGCCCCCCTTTCCCCGCTGGATTTATTTTGCCTGGAGTAGCACCGCCTCTGAGGAAAGCTCTAAAAATCAAAACATTTATCCTGCATTTCCCGACATGCCATCACTTCTTTAGAGACTCGGGATGAGTCACTGTCTTGGACCACGTTCTCCAGAAAGCTCCGTGATCATCACAAAAACCAGGTGGATCTGAACTGCCAGCAGTGCTGCCCTTGCACCGAGAGCTGCCCCTGGCACAGGGCAGCTCCTCTTTACTACATCTTGCTTTAAAATGTCACAGGGATCCTGCACGAGCCACGAGCATGACAGACTGCTCAGACACCGAGCCAGCACCATCGGGAGACTCAAGCCTGCAGAAATAACACACCTCCTTCCCAACACAACTGCTTGGTGTTTCCCCCAGACACCAAAATGGGGGGAGAAAGCCTCACTCCTCATCCCTGCACAGCTGTGGTCAGACTGACCCTGCATTTTTAAAGGCAGCATCTGACATGTACTAAAGCCTTCACAGGGAGTTCAGCCAAAAAAATTTCAGGTGTAAATAAAAACCAAACGACAGCACTGCTGGACCGAGGATGAGTCTAAACCCTCCCCTGCCCACGCGCTGCGGGTCTCGGCAGGGAGAGGAGAGAAGGAATCGCACAGGATTGCTCTGGCTGCTGCTGGAGATGACAAGCACAACCACAGCCGTCGAGGGGAGGAGGTGGAAATATTGAACCTGAGACGAAGGAAGCTGCAAACGCTCGTCAGCGCGCGGCTCCCCGCGCCGCCCCCCAGCCCGGCCGGCATGTCTCCGCTGCCTGCACCATATGGAGTCAGCTCACGAGTGCAAATGAGGCAGAGGGAAATAAATCTGTGCCACCACGGCAGCGCACAGGGCTGCCAGCAGCACCGGGAGCCTTCCTTGGGACACGGGAGGGATGGGGGAAGGCCTGCCCAGTCCTCCTCACCACCAGGCTGCACACACATGGGGAAGGAGATGTGGCAAAGCCAACAGGACCATTGTAAATGGCAGAGGCACTCCATGAGCAGACCCTGATGGGTTTTTTGCTCCGGCACCACATCCAAATCCAACTTCCCAAAATGCCCTGTAAACCTATCCTGGACTCTCCCAGCTTTGTCTTTCAGATTTGGTGGAAACAGCCAAAGGCCAAGATGTAACTATCCTGCATCCTTTCCCCAAAACTCTCCTAGGAGTCTGAGCCACAGGCACACACAGATGATCTGGTGAGTAAATAACAACGTGTTTGCCAAGACTTCCAAGCGTCCTTTCACGCAAGGCACCAGCTCTGATGGGCCAGTGGGGCTAGGTTAAACCCTTGCCCAAATCCACTGAAAGCTGCCAGTGACTTGCAATCACCCCTTGGAAGATGCTCCTCACCCATGGGGTGCAGAGCAGGGGCTTCAGGACCCTGGTTGTGAGCTCTTGGGACATCACCCAAACAGTGCCAGGAGCAGCAGGCAAACTCCTGCCTGCCTCTCCCAGCTCTCCCCACCACACAGGCAGCACCAGGGATCCCCCCACAGCAGGAGTCTCTCTTCTGTAAGAGGGGAGGAAACATGAGCACTGCTCTAAGTTGACCTTAAATCTCAAGATTTTGCTCAGGGCCATTCTTAGGCCGATCTTTTCCTTCAAGCTGCTGCGCCAAGGTGGGTTCAGGGATTATTCTCCCCTCTCCTTGCTAGGATGGTCTCCTTCCTGAGTGCTGACTTAACACACGTGTGACACCTCACCAAAATCCCTCAGCATGGGTTGCAGGAGGTAAGCAAGAAGTCCAGCAGTCAGCCCAGCAGCCTGCCAGAGTGGTCACTGGCCAGACCCCAGGATGTGCCCACAATCGGCCGCGGGCGAGGGATGGACCCAGCGTGACCAGCACAGCTTCATTTCACACAACGCCAGCTCTGCTCATTTTTAAAGCAGTGCTGGTTGATGATAAAGTTCCCCCAAAGCTCATCTCCATACCCACCTCTTCTCCTGATGATGCTGACCCATCCTCCCTGATTGTGGTTTCCTTACTGAAATAAATCACTTGAAGTGCACATTGTGCTCTGGGTCTCATTACTGTTCATCATCTTCTGCGCAACGGAGCTGTCACATCCTCACAAACTCTGTCACCTGTGCGACACTGGAGCGATTTGGGAGGGCAGCAGGTGGGGAGAAGGCACACATGGCTTGACAGGGTACCAGGAGCCCCCCATCCCTCTCCTCCACAGCTTCTGGATGCGTTTTGGTGCACCTACACATCCCTCATGGCACGAAAGCTCAGGAGAATAAAAGCAAGAATGTGCAGCACATGTGCAAGATTGGATCGGTGCACCAAGGACCCAGAAGGATGGCAGGAGGGATGGCAGATGCACCTTGATGGCCAAGAGGGTCTTCCTTCAGCAAGGTATGCCCCTGCAGGGAAACCTCCTCCAGCAGAGGCAAAAGAAACTCTCTCTCCTCCCCAAATTTAAAGCAGAAACACTTAGAGAAGGGAAGGAGGAAGACCTGGGCACAGGGGCAGCAAGATGGTCACCAATCCTTCTCCAGGTGAATCCTAGGCAGCACCACATTCAAGTCCTCATCACAGACAGGTGCTTCCAATTCCAGATTAAACCAGAACAGAAAGACCATATTGGACTGCATGCAGTAAATTAAAAGCTCTGTGCCAAAACCCACAAGGACCGACCAGGAGACAGCAATGCAAAGGCATCATTTGCCTGTCACATCATTTCTGAAAGGCAAATGCTCAGACAGCGAGAAAGGGAGCAATGAAGGCTGCTCCTGTCTTGGAGTGTCCACAAAGATGGGCCTGTTGGGTTTTTATCAAGGAGGGAATGTAAGTACAGATGGCCAGAGACCCTATGAGGGGCTGGGACCTGCCTGGAATGAAAAGCCAATGCAGACAGCAAGGAAGGAGCTGCTCACCCATCACCACACAGCCAACACCTGCATCCCTGCGCATCAGTACAGCTCCCTAGGAAGAGAAGCTGTTTCCCAGCATGGAATCTGGGAGGGTGCAAAGATTTGGGTTTCCCACACAACACCTACATAAACCCTTGAGCATGGCTGTGGAGAAGACACACTGTGCTCAGACCTTCCATAAGGTCAACATCTGCACTTGTCTGAAACCCTTTCTTTATCTCACCTATCCCATCACATGCTCACAGGAAAGCACCTTTGCTGCCCCAGTGATCACAGCAGGAGAACATCCCAGAAATGAATCATAGAATGTAAGGGTTGGAATGGACCTTACAGATCATCCAGTCCCAACCCCCTGCCCTGAGCAAGGACACCTTACCAGATCAGGTTGCTCAAGGCTCATCCAGCCTGGCCTTGACCATCTCCAGGGTTGGGGCAGCCACAGCCTCCCTGGGCAGCCTGAGTCAGGGTCACCAAATGCAAGCAGCAGAAGACACCCAGAGATGCAGGAGAAGCCCCCTCGGAGTAGCACATGCACCAGGACATCCATCACTGCCAGGATGGACACCCCAGGTGGTCCCACAGGCTTTGCTGGGCTCTGCCAGCAGTCCCAGCCTGGAGACCCCTCGGCCCCCTTCTTGCCCGGGGCACTGGTGCACATGTTCGCGCGGCACAGGAGGGGAAGCCGCTGCAGAAATAACACAGGCACACAAACAAAGGAGCACAAGCCATTAATCTGGGTGAACCGGAGGAAATGAAATCATTATGTCTGCAGCTACAACATCCCGAGGAACAAATTTCCTGCCTGGATAATAAATGGATTCTTTTGTTTCACATTGGCCCCAGCCACGTGACACTCTTGGCCTATTCCTCATCCAAAACATCTTGCTGTATAAATACCCAGACAGGTTCGAATTTCAGCTGCTAAAAATATGTTTTAATTATAAGAATATAGAATAATAATAACAAGTAAAGAAAAAATAAAAATCTCTGGATCTACAGGCTCCCCTCGCCTCCTAAACAGCCTCTGAAGGCTTTCCAGCAGGCAGGCAAGCAAACAAAAAGTCCCAAAGTTGCCAAAAACAGCTGAACAGCACAAATACAGCCTTTCAAAGAACCACTGAGGCACCTGAAGGGTTAGTGCTTGCAATAAATAACTCCAGCCAGAAAGAGAAACGATGGGTGGAGAAACATTTCAAGCACCGATGGCCCAGAAGTACCTCATGAGCATCTCCCAGCAGCAGGATGAGGACCTAAGCCATGCAGCACATTGATGACAGCTCCAGCTTTGGGACTCTGCAGGTTTTCTTCTGAGCCAGGATTTCTCCTGATACCTCGCTAGGGCTTGGGATTTATCCATTAGATGGATGGGGAATGCAAGATCTAGCCTTCCCTGGCTTGTCAGCTGTAGGAATGGCTCTGGGGGTGCCTTAAGGGACGCAGACCTTTAGGAAAACTGAGTGAATTACTGGTCTCAACCATTCCTTTAATCTGCAACTCCACCAGCTCACTCAGTTACAATCATTTCTGCAGCTAAGTATGTATTTTGCTTCTGCTTTCAGCTTCCCTTCGCTCCCTTCCCAGCTTTACCAACACGTCGCAAGCGCTGCAAGGAGTTACAAAACAAGACATGGTTTCCAAGCCAAACATCGAAGTGCCTTGGTGCAAGAAGTCTAAATTGTCTGGATGTTAGGGAGACCTCCACACATGGAAACAAGCTCAAAAATTCCCTTGGGATAGCAGGCAGCCAGAGGCAGAAGGTCTAACCAAGCCCACCAGGCTCAATCACAGTTCTTACTCGAGGCTGGGTTTGTTCTCCATCACCCCAAGGCACAACCTCTTCAATTCCACACATAGAGGAAACCCTTGATGGAGCATTGCACCAGCAAAACCTCAATTTCATTTTCCTCTGTGGGTCAGCTTTAATTCCCATTATATTCTGGATGCTGGGGAAAGTGTCCAAGCACAGCTGCTGCCTCATTTCTCTTGCTTATCACTGCTGTTCCTTCAAGGAAGGGGAGGGGGAAAAAGAAAAAAAAAAAAGTCCTTGGAAACTAAATATTTACACACCCACGTAGGCTAATCCCAGCAGATCCAAGGGTGGGAAGCCTATTTAAGAAAACATCCCTAATTACTTTCCCATTTTGAAGGGAATAATCTGGCCATTAGCTTGAATGCTTTACTTAAAGAATCACTTATTTTTGAAGAGGAATAATCTGCTGGTGTGTGCACAGACAGGACTGGGGGCTGAGAAACCATTTTTACACCCTTCCCTCAGGTACAGCTGCTGAGAGCTGAGTGGGATGGGGACAGATAGGGCAGTCAGGGGTCATTACATACCACCCTCAGGAGGTCACCCTGGGGTGGGGACAAAGTCAGCACAGGCAGTGATACCTCACCAATCCCACAAGGAAACCTCCTAATTGGGAAAAGAGGGGATTCTTGAGGAAACACGGGGGGGAGAATGGGAACAGAACCCCAAACACCTCAAAAAGTTGTTGGTCACCTCACAGTAACACCCTGGTAAGTGCCCACGGCCCTCCCAGCAGTGCCAGCAGCAGGGAAATGCAGCAAGTTGCTAGTGCAATACACTGATTTATCAAGAGCATCTTTCAGACTTTTTTTTGCTGATGTACTATCAAAACATTCTCTTATCAGACAGCAAATTGGTTTCTGCTGGAAAAAAATTTAAAATCTCACTAATCCAGAGCAGGGGATGTATGGAAGGATTTCCAAGGCCCTCCCTCCCAGCCACAGCAAAGCAAACACCAGATCTTTCCTCATAGGCAGCAGCCACTGTGCTGCTCAAGGAAAGGGCTGGAGCCTTCAGGATGGGCAAAAGTTTGATTATAAGCCACGCACGGAGGATCATTTAGAGAGATAAAACTGCGCTCGCTCTGCCGCAGCCAGCTATTAAAAGTGGGGAATGTTATTTCAGGTACTAAAGAGCAAGACCTGAGGACCAGCCTGGGAATTCAAATTTACAACTTGTATCAAATTCATCTGCCGTAAAACTTCACCTAGTTTATAAGTTTCTCACCAACTTCATAAAACATGTTTTATTATTATTGTTTTCTGACTCTCCTGCCTTAATAAAATTCCTCTCCCAGCCTGTGTGGGTGTTGCATTATAAACATTTGCACTTTGATTCATTCAAGACTGCAGAAAGCTTTCAAGGTAACCTATTAGGAATACTTTAAATGGTTCAAAGACATCCCAGTTTCCCCAGAACGCTGCAAAGCTTTAAAGAAAGAAATAAAAACGTGTCTTGCTGCAAACCACCTCCAAAAAATCTGCTGGGCTGGCGACTCAAGGGATGGCATTTGGGAGCAGCCAAGCAGCATGCCAGCCCAGTAGGGGCGGGAGTGGGAAAACACAGGAGTTATCAGGGCACAGGGTAAGGCAGATACCCACCCATCACTGCCCAAACCCCTCAGCAGGGAGCCCTGGGGATGCTGTGTGTGGGAGGCAGCTGGACCATTTTGAGGGATGCTACCAAGTGGGTCCCACTGCTGAGAAGCAGACAGACCATTTTGGGGGATGCTACCAAGTGGGTTCTGCTGCTGAGAGGCAGCTGGCCCATATTTAGGGATGCTGCCGAGTGGCCACACTGCTGGGAAGTAGCTGGACCGTTTTGGGGATGCTGCTGGGTGGGTCCCACTGGTGGGACACAGCTGGGCCATTTTTGGGGATGCTGTTGAGTGGGTCCTACTGGTGAGAGGCAGCTGGACCATATTTGGGGATGTTGCTGACTGGGTCCCACCGGTGAGAGGCAGGCAGACCATTTTTTGGGCAGCTGCCAAGTGGATCTCACTGGTGGGACCCAGCTGGGCCATTTTTGGGGATGCTGTCACGTGGGTCCTACTGGTGGGAGGCAGATGAACTATATTCCCAAAAGTTAAGGACCAACCATGCAAAACAAGGGACTTCCCATCCCTGTCAGCCCCAGCGAGCGAAGCCCAGCGCTGGCTCACAAAGGCAGACCCAGAGGGGGCTCAAAGCAGGGTCCTTCCCACAGCAGCCCCTTTTCTCCAGCCTCAGCCAAACCCCACTGAATGAGCACTTTGTCCAGCTTTCCACAGGCTCTGAAGCCAGGCTCTGAGTGTGGCAGCCTCCCATGGCAGTGCCAGCCACCACGGTAATAACCCACGCACAGCACACTGAGACAGAACAAGAGCTGAGTTCAAGAAAGTTCACACAACTAGCTCGTGACCTTACAGCTCCCACCAGTCAGCACCTCTCCTCCACGAGCTTGGCTGCAGCATCTGTGGGTCAGGGGGAGCACTGCCCATGGCTGGAGCTCAGGAGGGCTCAACCCAAGCTGGGTCCAACGAAACAGGCATCGACACCTTCAATTCCTGCAGAGCTGGTGCTTCTCCCCATCTGTGCTGGTTTGAGCTGAAGT